>NW_010430787.1:61427-65827 GCF_000710305.1 Buceros rhinoceros silvestris
CCACCAGCATCCCAAGGGTAACTTAACCACAGTGGGACGAAAGCTGAGAGGAAACATGCAGTGGGAGGAGGAGAGGAAGCAAAGTGTCAGAAGCAGGCAGCTGATTTTTCTCATGAAGTACTAAAACCATATAGTAAGATAGAAAGCTGATAGGACAAATTGTTTTCAAAAGCATGATCTGACCTGTTGGCTGTGGATTTTTACTGGTGGTAAATATGACCTAACAGCCCCCTCTGAGAACAGAAGTCTCTGCAGAAACCTCTCTGCAGACATCTGTGCCCAACCATTGCAATCCCATCCTCAGGCTTACAACCCAGGTGTTAAAAGTTTTCTCTGGAAGATGAAAAGTGTGTTTGCTCCTTGGAATTTTGGTTTATGTTAAGACAGTAATTCAGCCCATGCTTCTCTCCTTCAAAGCCAATCAGAATCATATTTAAAAAGGAAAAAAAGCAAGTAAAACTTATTTCCAAAGACCACTTTAATTTCATCTACTATGACTGATGGTCAGATCAGCACTGCTCAGAGAAGGATGCTCAAGATTTGTAAATGGCAGTTAAGGAGTTTTGCCTCAGTCAGCTCTTCCCAGATGCAGCATCTAGTTTTCAGCTTGTAAACAAACTTACAGTTTGGTTTATTAAGAGCACAAAAAGGTCAAGTGACCTGCCTGAAGTCTCCCAGAGAGCAGTGCATAACACTGGGTTTGAATCAGGGGTCCACATTGTTCTCAAACTTCTACTCTCTTGTTTGGATACTTCCCACCCACCAACCCTGCTCCCCACTGCCTGCTCCCCACTGTCTGCTCCCTGCAAACAAACTGACCAAATCTTCTTCGAGACCTGGTTTACAGATGGGGTTTTTTAACATTCATCCAGCACGTGCCGCATCTGGTGAATTTAGTAAACCATGAACATGGGAGGAAACTGAAGTGGGACAGCAGTATCAAAGTCCCTTTTACTATGCATCCTCCCCTCTCGGCACTCTTACTTTCTCATGGTCAGGAAAACTTCCATAGTGCCTCACCAAGGGATATCCAGAGCTGGTCATGGTGAAAAGGATCACTGTTCTCCAAACATGTCAAGTCTGAGGTGAGCTAAAGCCTCAGCAAATGCTGGAGAAATACATATTTTCTGTTTATCTTAAACAACCTGCTTCCCTTGTTGCACTTGGATGCATGCATTAGCTGAAAGCCTTGGAAGTGGCACTTCCCTGAGCTGCTCATTATTGTTCAGCTCCAACTTGCGTTCCAGTGTTCCCTCACTCCTCAGAGCCACGTGTGAGCCTATCACAGGCCAAGGCTGAATTGCTTTTAAAATCAGTAAGAGCTTTTAAGAGTAAATTCAAGGGGAATAGAATAAGGAACAAAATAGTTGCTTTTATCATCGTTATTATTACTTTCAAATTTAACAGTAAAACATACCTGCTCCCCATCATATGGCCCAGATCTTTTAATAGAGTTGTATTCTGGGGGTTTTTGCCCAGTCCGACGCAATACATTTCTCTGGAAATGTCAAAATATTTGGTACCTTGGCAGTGGACATAGAATCAGACCGGGCATCAAAAAAAGTCAAAACAAAATCCAAGGTTTCCCATTAAACTACTTTTCAGTGTTGGAAAATTCACAGCATTTCTCTGTGCTTCAGTTCCTTCTCCTGCAAAGCAGAGCTACTGAAAAATGTCTGCCTTTGCCAAGCACTGAGGTTTCCACTTAATGAGGACCATGCCAGGTGTAGTTGTCCTGGAATTTTACAGGGTTTGAAGCACTCCCTCAAAATTGAAATCCTGTTCCATGGAGGGGGGGTTTAACCATCTAGTTAATGAGTTGATTGTGCAGATGTGTAGTGAGAAAAGCAAACACAAATATTAATAAAAAGAGCCTGAGCATGGGCACAGGAAAGAGATACTGTTCTTTGCTGCGTGTAGGGCAGGTCTCTGACAGCGTCTGGGCACGTGAACCAGCTTAGAAAACAAACCTACAGATCAATTTCTCTAAAGAGTTCCTCTGAGCCAGAAACTCAAGATAGGAGTTTACTACAAACCAAAAGGACTGACATTTGCTGAGTAGTTGTGTGGTTCACCATATGGCTTTCTCTCAATCTGAATCTTGCAAGGAGCTGGCTGCAGAGCTGCTCTCCTGGGTGGGAATGAACACTTGCAGTGGAAATGTCAGTGAAGGCTACTTTGTAAAATACTGCCTGGGATTGACTTTGGGATTGCCAGCTGATTTGGAGTTTATCAAGGACGGACATGCGCCTTTGGAGTTTCCTCCAGAAAAGTCACCACAGCTGCCATTAATGATCATTCCTGTTATTTGTGCTTGCATTTTCATTTTTTTTCTAAAGCACCTTCTAAAGATACTATTTTACAAATGCTGCACTGCAAAAGCAGAAAAGAGGATCTTAGGTCACTTCCACATACTAAATCTAATGATACTAGATCTAAGCAAAGCCTGTGCCTCTAAGAGTGCCTGAGACAGAGAATCTTCCTGCCTCAAGTGCCAAAGAATTTAGACCAACAAAATCTGTTTCTGACCAGGGCATATGGGACTGTGTCAGAATGCTCTTTCTTTGACAATCCTGACTCAAAAGTGACTCTCAAGTGACAAATTATTAAGGTTTGTAAACAATCTAATTCAGTCTATCCCCACAGAGCACAATCATTCTATTAAAAAAAAAGTACAAACAGAAACCACAAAAACAAACAAAAAAAAAAGAAAACAAAAAAGGAATTAAATTGCTGAGGTTTGTTTTGGTGGTTACACGCTGCTACATTCACACCCAAATGACAGGTTGTGTTCTACTTTATCACAAAAGATGTTCCAGTCCTTCAAGGTCACATAGCAATTACCATTCTTCTTGATCTCCCCACAATGTTAGCTGTAGCTCCCAGTAGAGCTTAGTCGCGTCAAGCCTCCTCCTGACCACCCTCTTCTCAGTCCCTGTGGTCCCTGCAGCCAGCAGCAGGCAGCCCTCTCCTATTGCAACAGACTCCCATAGCATTATTCAGGACAAAAGGATTCCTCATCCGGATTACATAGCAGGAAAAAAATGGGTAATTTCACAGTAACTTTCGAACTGGCACATGCTGGGAATCTGCCTGAAGGGGTGGTGCTGCTCTGTTGACCCATGCTTGGAAGGCGGATGGCTGTGGCAGACCGGTCCTGTTAGCACCACCACACAGCATGACAAGGGATTTGTAAACTCCCTTTGAAATAAGCAAGTGTAAAACATCTTGTGAAGCAAAGCCTTAGAAATAAGCAGCGCTTAAAAATGCTCAGGATTTGACACTGCTTAGCTTTAGATTATGAATAAAAAGTGTAGGTTTCTCCCCATCTCAGAAAACAGAATCTTCGTACATGCTTTTGCCCGTGTCTCCGTGTTTGTCACATCAGGGGAGTAATGTGATGCATGGCCTCACATTGCTAGTAACTGTCTTCTGTTTTAAACAACAACAACAACAGAACAGGTACATTTCTCCTGAGTTCAGCTCTGGTCTTTGAAATACAGATTTTGAGATGAGAAAGAAATACATTTTTTTCCTAACTAGACCATATTTTTTTCTGTGGAGGAAATGAACATTAGCCAAAAAGCAAAAATATAATCCATGAGTTCCTGTGTTTTAGCTGTCTTTCATCTTGAAGCAATAAACAAAGGTTAATCAAATACTTACTAGCTGAGTAAATATTTTGCTCATATGTGTAAACCAACCTAGGTCAGACTCTCATATTTTGGCACTGCATTAATATATCTTTGAAAAGGTTTTCAAGGTTGGTAGATTCAAAACCAGATTTTCCATCTTAACTCCATATACTAAATTGAGAAACTATGCATATATACATACACATGTATATACATCCACTCTGTATACATTGTTTTTTACAGACCCTCCTAGAACTGTTTCTTTTTCCTCTAAACAAAGCCCATCAGTATGGTCATGGAAGTGTCCCTAAGGAAGTCTGCAATCTGCAATAAAAAATCAAAATGAATTTGACAGAGGTCAGCATGTTCCAGCTAGGTAACGCACTCCAGCTGCCTCCAAACTATGTGGAAGGATCTTTCCAGTCCACCTTGCAGATGGTGAGCACATGCCAAAACTCCTTTTAGGCAACAACTCCCCTTATTGTGCAAGTTCACTCCTATTTGGCTTTCGGCAAGCCCAGGACCTCTATCTTTCCTACTACACTCCAGAACAACAGAGAGCCCTGTGCAGTGGACACTGTTGGAATTAATCATTTGCTCCAGCTCTGTGGAGGTAGTGGTTTGGGTCCTCAACTTCGTTTTAATCAACCTTTCAAATTTTTCCATTGCCTGAGAACTATGTTGAAGGCCTCAAAGGGCATGACCCCACATTTTCCCCAAAAGCTAAACAGTAGGGCTCTTTCACGGGCACCCCCTTGTTGTGGG
>NW_010430788.1:0-1148 GCF_000710305.1 Buceros rhinoceros silvestris
CTGGTAGCCCTTGCAATTATAGCTGGGATCACCATGAGACGGGATAGCAGTAAAAAAGACAAAGAAAGTGACTCCCCTCAGCAGCTGCCTGGCGGTGTGTGACCAGCATCCCCAAACCTGAGAGGTAACTGCCTAAAAGAAAAAAAGATTGGAGGTGCAGAGTGTTGGGTCTGCAGAAGGGGAAGCAGGAAGATCAAACATGCTTCAGTGCCTACTTTTTTGTTTGTTTTAGTGTGAAAAAACTATTTTTGCAGCTCTTAAAGTGAGGCTTTAAAAATTCAGTGTTTTGATAGCTGGAACTAGTTATTCACAAATAATGAGAAGACAGGGACCAGCTACGTCGTGATGAAGGCCTTGTCCTTGGGAAGCAGGTGGACTGGGCAAAACAGGCAGCCAGGAATTAGGATAAAAGAATCGTAAAGAAGATAACGAAGGCAAGAGTTAATTAACTGGGAATAGGAACGTGCTGTCTCAGAGAAACACTAGAGAGCGTGCGTCAGAATGGAAAGGTGAAAAGTTCATCTAAGAGGAACGTGCTGTCTCAGAGAAACACTAGAGAGCGTGCGTCAGAATGGAAAGGTGAAAAGTTCATCTAAGAGGAAGACTCCAGCCTTCATCAAACGACCCCACTGAAGACCACCAGAGGACGCTGCACATGCCCAAGAGAGGGACGGACTATGCCAATGAATCCGGGGCGAATGATTATCATATTCTTATTAGTTCCTGGAAAGATAATGATATGTAGTAGTTAACAGTATAAATGATGTAATCGAACTCCCTGTAGGTGTGCACAGAAAGGCAAGAAATATCTCCCTCTGCGTCTGGCGCTGTGAATACAGAATACTGGCTTCATAGTGCCATTGGTCATTGGATTTTACATCTGTGCTCTGTGAATCAGTGTCTTTCCACTAGGAAAATAATGTCATGGTAAACACCCTCTTTGCACAATCTTGCAAGATTTACTTCTATTTTTTAAACTGCTTTTTTACTGAGGTTCCTTTACCGGTGTGCAGATACAAGTGTGAAAATGGCAGTATTTAAAGTAAAGCTGTTGTGCAAATAAAACAGATATAAAACGAGCGATACTGGTGTCCTGGCCTGGGGTTGGTTTTTTCTTGAATATTTACAAATTGAACCTTCTCATAGAG
>NW_010430789.1:0-14950 GCF_000710305.1 Buceros rhinoceros silvestris
CAGCGTCCATAACAGTGTACTGCAACAATTTCCTACTAGTTCTTTGTTTGTTTACAGTATTATAGGCTAGATGTCTTCAAAAACATTGAAATGGTGACTAGTATGCAAGCCTTGTTCCTCTTTGCACCGTTCCAGCATTGTTTGCCCAGGATTCAGTAATCAGACCAGATTCAAGAGGCAGAAAAATGCAGTCTCGGATCCCTGTTACCAGGAAAGTAGGTTTCACCTTTGAAATTATTCTCAAACATCAACCTTTTCACTCATGGGTGTTATGTTCTGATTGTTTGTAGAGGAAATATTTACATTAAAACTTTCCTACCCTTTGCACCCAGCCTAAGCCCTAAGGAGGTCGTGATTTTAGATGACAAGAAATGTACCAGCTTTCATCAGGTTCAACACAATTTTATTTCTGCTACAAAGGTCTGGTTCTCTCCATGCTACTTTTATGCCAGTTTAACTCTACTGATTTTATTAGCTGCCAAGGTAGGCAAGCTGTTCATGAAACACTTTCCCCATGCTGCCTGCCAGGGATTCACAGTCCTTGCCCTCAGACTTCTCCACAGTGATGGCTTTCAAAGGTGGGTCAGGATGATTTTTCCGGCTTTATTGCTGGCCTGTTTCTTCCTCACAATCTCTTTTTTTTTTTTTTTTGTTACCATGGGAGGGATAAGGCAAAGAACAGATGACGTATTCAAGTCATATCTGGAGGTGAGTTGCCTGTTGCAAGATAAATAACATTGAATATCAAATTGTATGAAAATGGCAGGCTAGGCCTTCTCTTCATCGTTGTACCTTATAATTTGAATATTAATCCCATCATTTAGACCAGTATCACCATTCATTTTTACAAATATATAGGGAGGGTATTTTTACATACTGTCTTATAACAGAAGTCTACATAGTTCGTAATAAGCCTGGTGTTTTTTAAACAAATCCATGCTGGAGCTGAAAAACCCTGACTTTATTTTGTCTTCTAATAGAAGAAGCACCAGTTTGGTAATATCTCATAATATGTGCAGGCTTCATGTATGTTCACTACCTAGAGTCTAGGAACTGCTGCCTAATTGCATAACCAGACTAGCAGTTATAGAGGAACAGGTAGCTAATATAGCTAATATCTAGGCTCTCGGCTACGTATAAAGGTTCCATATAAATGTGACAGTGCTACTTACTAAAGTCAGGATGGAAACAAATGGAAACATGAAGGGTGAGCTTCACAGAAAAGGGTATAAAAAAGTATAATGGACAGGCTAAATGGCAGAGGTGGTGATGTGGCAACTTAAAGGAAGGAGCGAGGGATGAGAAGGAGAATTTCTAATGAGCACTATGAACTCTAGAGATTTTCTAATGTTATAGAGCACTTGGAACAGGGATGTGAAGAACTAATGAGGGCTGTGAGCGAACGAGGATACAGAGCCCACTGGGATAGGGAGACTGTGAGAAAGGCTGATTTTCCAGGAAATAAAGCTGTTCCTGGCTATCTTAAGAGACTCGTATAGGCAAGATTGCTGTGAATGGGTATATTGAAGAGGTAGATGGTAATGAAGCCACAAGTATAACTAAGAGACAACACAAGAGAGAGAGAAGATAAAATGGAGAAGGCTCTTATAGCTGTTCTGGAGCGGGATGGGAAAGTGAATGGAAGACAAGAGGATGTGCTACACAATCCCACATTACAGGAAGACAATGGACGTCAGTACAGTCCCCTGTAAAGGCTTTTTTCCCCCTAATGCACTCACAGGGACAACTATAGGCTTAATTTTGTAATTTTGGCTTCTGCTACATTCTCTTGAAGCAAATTATTTTAAAATCATCTTTCTAGTGAGTATCTGAGCAGTTCATAACAAATCATCCCTTCCAGGAAATCATTCATTATTAGACATATTGATGACACGTTTGAATCTCTAAAGTGGTAATTTATGCTATTAGCTGAGTTGTCTTGATGACCTTCACTACACTAGTATTTTACTCATTCTTTCATATTCTTGTACTTCATACATACCAGAGAATAATTCATATCCTTGGTAACCTTTGCAAATGATTTCCCCAGAGGTTTTTCTTCATCAATACCAGAGAAAACTAACCCATTGTCATCATCCTCTAAAAAGTAATTAGCCATGAATAATTGCTCCTTCCTGACATCTTTCTAACTTTGCACTGAATTGATTTTTTTTTTTTTTAAGTAGATCTATTAATTGTGGAAGTATTAGGCTGCCTTCACACTTTTATTCTCCCATTCCTTATTCTATGCTTTTGTTACAAGTGCTCTGGATTACATTTTGCTTGTTGTGTTTAATGTTGCTTGCACAATTCCCTAGCTTTATGATACTTTTAATTCCAGAATGGTAAAATAGATTTTTCTATGCAGTGTTATTAGGTTCGATTTTGGAATACTTTCAGCAAGTTATTTTTGTGAAAGTCCTATGCCTCTTTCATGGGACATTTTCTTTCTTACTTGCCCAGCAGGATTCCTGTTTTACTTCTGCCAAGCAGGACCCAAGGAAGAAATATTCATCAGAGCTGTGGTCCCCTAGCTTTTTGTAACTGAGCCTTGCTTCATATATCTGGCACAGCTTGTTTTCGAGTTAGCTAAGCTAATACCAAGGACTTGGTGACGTGGCCTACCTGTAATGTGCTTATGTCTCACTACAGAAAACCTTAAGATGCCTCAAAAATAGAAGAAAGGAAGAGAATCATGCATTCACACACATTCTTTAGATATTTCCCTGAAGGGAGAACCTCTTTCCATCAGTTACGACTAAGTTAATCCACTTTCCATGAAGGTCTTTTTATAAAGACCGCTTATGCTGGAAATGTTTCTTCAATGGGCTATGAGGGAGAAATGTGTTTTCCTTCAACGCAAGGGAACCCTTCAACCATACAGCAACACAGGGAGAAAAAACCTGTTTTTATAAACTGCTGCAGCTCCATTGACTTTAATAGAGCCATGCTTTTTTTTAATAACAAACGATGACGCAGGCAATATAATGTTTTGTTTTCCATATATCTACTCCTGTGCTTCTGCATATGAATAGAAAATCACCCTATTTTTCCCAACTGTTCTGTCTGAAACCTTCCTGATATTGTCTGAGACCTGCTGCACCCCCACCTCTCTTTCATATAATGCAGTGGGGCTCAAAGCGTGCTTCAGAAAGCTTTGTATCCATTTTAATAATTAAAATAGCTTTTTATTTTAATTTCTAAAGAAATTTCTTCTTGAAAATTTCTACACATTTATTGTTTGGCCTTCTGTGTTCATAGGCCTCTTTCTCTGCAGTACATCTTACCCCTCACCCAATGCATTTATAAAGGTCTTTTTTAATTTTTCAGATCAGTTCTGCTGTTTAACTTCTCTGGTTTGTTTCTTCTACACACTTATCTGACTAAATGACTATATTTTTCTTGGTTTACTTTCCCATGTCTTGTATAATAGACTTTTTTTTAAACCTCCTATAATTGTTTAGTCCATCTGACAGTTTACTCTCCATATTCCTCCTTCTTTTCTTGTAAGTCTGGAAGACCTTAATCACAGTGGAGTTGGAAAATGTGGTGGATTTTAATGTTCTCTTCTGTTTTTTCCTGGTAGTTTCCTGGTTCTGTAAGCCTTCTACATGCCACATCCTCCTTGATTTCCATTGAATTTCTTCATTAAAGGCTGAACTTTGTTTACTTAAATTCTCTAAGTGCACCTTTTCAGAACTGAAAACCATTCACTACTTGATTATATGAATTCATTCTTTACTCAGCTGGATATAAGCACCCAGTAGTCACTATTTTCAGGTTTTCTCTCTTTTTTTTTTTTTTTTTTTTTCCATTTTTTCTCTGTAAAAATTACTGTAGACCAAGGACATCTTAGCTGCTGGCTTTGGTAGTTGCGTCATGAATCCTGAAGTTAACTTCAAAATTCCATTTTTTCTCTGTAAACATTACTGTAGACCAAGGACATCTTAGCTGCTGGCTTTGGTAGTTGCGTCATGAATCCTGAAGTTAACTTCAAAAGGAATTAGACATATGTTTTGGTACATATATCAGTAGAAATTCCCCCAGAATTACAGCAACCTAGCATGTTAGCACAGGAATATTTCATACTTTTCCTTTTGCATGTTTTCAGTTTACTGTCTTTGAAGCTCAACTTGTAACTTCACTGTAGAACTACAGCTTGCTGTGATAGTGAATATTTTCCTGGACCATAACGCCACATGGCTAACCCTTGTTTTTCTCTCCAGCCTTGGAATGAAGTGCTTAGACTGAAATGATGACTACTTAAAAGGGAGACTAAAGTGCTGCCAGGGAGATACCCAGGGACAGGGAATCTGTGTTCCTATATAGGGAAATTCTAGTTAGAGTTATAATTGCCATCCTAACAGGATTTATCCATATTCACTAACTAAAATTTATTGTGTTTATTTACATATCTCTGCATGAGTCCGACCGGTTGAAAATGGAGAACATTTAGACTATGTAAACTATACGTATGTGTACAGTACATAATGGAACTTGTTTCAAAGAATTAAAAAAAATTAAATGTTTTCACTTTTTAAAAACTTATTCTTACAAAATTATACTGGACTGTATTAATAATGGACTCAAACACTACAGCAGCATCTTCTTCATTGATTTATATCCCTCTGGCATAGCTCAATCTACAAGATGTCAACAAACAGAATGTAAATTTTCTCTTGAATGCATGATTCTTTCATGCCACCACAGACTCTGAGAGACTCCTTATTATTACTTTTGATCTCTGTAGGTCTTGATATTATGAAATCCTTCTGTAAACTCAGCTGCATGCACATTTCATCTGTACAGAAAATACTTAGGTTGACTTTACAGTTTTTTCCACCTTCTTTGTGTCTGTCCATGCGAAGTTAAGTTTCTCTGAGGGAGAGGGATTGAAGCCTCATTAGAATAGGAAATTGGGAGAAAAACCTGTTATTGACCACAGAGTATTAAGAAGATTCATAGGCATCTCACTGGGAGTGTTTTTTAACCTCAGATGCTTCTGTGCTGCCTTATATGTAATCTGATATTTTTCATTTGGAATCCAAGTACATCTAATTATTTTAACAGAAATGTAAAATAGATGTGCATATAAATTGTAGATTAGGAATGAGGATACCCGGTGAGTAATTCCATACAGTTCAGCTCCTTTTTTTTCCTATTAGATTGTTAGTTTAAGTTTGAAGCAATATAATCCTTTTTTTAACTTCTTCTAGAATTGCTTGTATTATTCCTTATTTGCTCCTTCTGAAGCCTCCATATATGAAAGGTTACTTATTGTGGCACTAGCACTTGCTAAAGCTTAATAGGAAAAATTCTTCTAAGCATCACCATGGTATCTGTCACATTTGCAAGTAATAATTTTGTTTCCAAAATCTGTTGGCTCCTTTTTTTTTTTTTTTTTTAAAAAGATACCCTATCGATATGAAAATTGTCTGTGCTCCACTCCAATGGACAGAGAAAAAACATCCAGGGCCAAGGTTTTCTGTAGATGACCCTGGTGATATTCCTTATCCATATGATTTTTTACCTATCCAGGTGAAATTACATACGTCAGCTATCAATTCTGTCCCAGAATGTTCTAGAAGGCATTTCAAAAGTTAACAAAGTTAGTCTCACCTTACCTAGAAATAATGCTTACTCCTCCATGCCACTTCTGGGTCACAGTGTTTTCAGCTCCTGCTTTTAATGGAGTCTCATGATAGTTGTTGTTTTTTTTCTTGAAGTCCCAGATTCTGGAGGCATATCTCATGTTTAGTTTTGAAAAGCACAGGTTATAGTTCTCATAGTACCTCAGAAATCCTTGATAACTTGACCTGAGTGCACCCTACAGTCTCAGAAACTCAGAGTTAAATAAAAGAAGCAAGCATTATTGAGACTGTTAAAAATTTCAGGGTGGTTTTTCTGGTGAGTATTATTCCTTGGAAAATGAGTAGAGATAATTTGTGAATTTTGAATGCTTCAGTCACCATAGCAGAGTGATTAATAGGAAAGAAAAATTTCCCTCCATCTGCAATAAAGCACGCATCCAACCGGTTGTGCTCAAAGCTCAGCGAACCCCGTTACATATTCCGCCTAGCAGCTTTTCTACAGAGGCCATCTTTTCTACTTTGGCCATCCAGGCATGGCAAAAAAATGACTGAGGTTCAAACCACAGGTATCCTCCAGATTGTCTTGGTAACTACGGACAACCCATGTGTAACTTTGTGACTGCCACAACAAGATGAGGCTAATATTATTTTGCTCTTTGCAAGGCTGTTTTGAGCACCGACTCACTAATGTTTGAAGCATGTTCAGTTAATGTGAATGGGGGGGAGGTAGAGGTAGGTTGAAATTGGTGGGCAAAGTGTGTGCTGAGGCAGAATGAAATATTGTTACTTACCTTTTATAAAGTCGTGGGGAAAAATTATCCTTTTTTGATACTTTCAGCTACAGAGGAATGTGTTTTTAGGGTATATAAATTTTATATACCCATATATACTTACAAAGAAACTTCCTTGTAGTTAGCTGAATCTCCCATCCCTTTTCTTCCAAAGCACGCCCTGCATGGAGGGTTGATACAAACTCCGCTCATGGCCTGAGGTGACCAGAATCTGGATGATCAGAGGAGTGTGCTGCAGCCTGCCAGTAATGAGGGCCTGCTGGAGGCTCCTCTGGAAGCCCGAATCCCCCTTGCAGCTCCTGCACAGCTCCCACAATGCTGCAAAGGTGTGTGATGAGCAGCAGGGCCATAGCTAGGGTAAGGACTGATGGCTAGCCCAGTCCCCAGCTGCAGGAGTAGGCGAGTCAGTGAAGGCAGTAGGTGACATAAAGGAAAGAGGATTTTAACACAACAAAGGCCAATTTGCATGTCTATCTTACTTGGGCAGCTGCCGAACGCTGACAGAGCTACTAAATAGGCTTCCTGTTCCCTGTCAGCCCTAATGTCTGTGGTTAGAGCTATACCTTCCATCTATCTGTCTCCCATCATCATCATCATGGCTTGGCTTAGCGGACAAAGATTTGGGAAGGGCTTTACCCATGCTTACTGCCAGCGCGCTGATGGCTGAAAAGGCCAATGCGGGATAGGCAAGACTGGTTGCAAAGAGCACAGCGGAAGGTCTCCTTGGGTGGTATTGTCGAGACACGGTTCTTTCTGCACTGTCTTTTCTCCTCGAGACTGTCCCTCACCTGCCTGTGAAAAGCCTATCCCCTTCTGCAGAAAGAGTTGTATTTTATTGCAAAAATCTTTTGTCTTCTTTTCTTCCTGCATTTGTAAATCCCCCATGTCTTTGTTGAAAGGTGTCTCGTCTAAGGTTGTTTCTTGGCTTTTTTCGTGGTTTCCTAATTTCCGTGTTGATTTTATAAATAAGTTTCCAGTAAACCATGGAGTAACTGGGTCAAAACTCGGCATTTGGGAATTAACCCAGACCAACCCTATTTCTGCCACAGCCTGTTTCAGTGTTACAAATATGTTTGGGGTTTTTGGTGAATTCTCACTCCATTTTTTATGGTATCTGTTAAAAAAAAAGTCACTTTAACAATCTAGGCATTATTCTACGGTAAGCAAAATAACGCTTTAGAAAAACAAAGACAAAGTTGCCAAAAGCTTTGAAAAAGAATTATTGCACCTCTCCAGAATGTGTGATTTATTTTCTTATTCCGTAAAATATTTGGACAAGGGTTTTACCACAGTGATTCCCACTCGGGAGTTTTGTGAGGCTGTGATAGTGTGGGAATCAGAATCAGGTATGATGGGGGAAATCCTAGTCTGGTTAGATTGTTACTGTGGACTTAAATTAAGCCAGGGCTTTGCCTGATGTTTCTTCACAGTGGAAAGCCTGCTATAGGCAGAGAGGAGAGGATTCTGTTGCAGTCTCCTTTCAACCAGGGCTGGAAGTCAGCTCGTCTAACTTAAGCTGCCTGGAAGTCCAGTATCCAGTCTAAACCAGTTTTCCAGGCTACCCTTATAATTAACAGGAGGAGATAAGCTCCAGAGGGCAATTCATGCTGCTTTATTGAGACACCTGCTTTAGCACTGGATCGCTCAGTCTCTTCAGTGGTTTTCTTTCTTTACTGACTACAGGTGGGTGCCAGGCAACTAGCACAGATGTTTCCAGTTAGGGAGGTGGGCAGGATGCTTGCTGTCTGCATGGTGTCGTGCATGTGGAGTGTGAATACAAATTCCTGGAGGATCCTTGCTTTCTCGCTCTTTGTGATTAAAAAGGGAATCAACATTTGGAAGTGAATTTGTCCTTTACTGTTTGCAAAATACTGTCCTTAACTGTGTAGCAGTAATGGCAGGTTGCTGTGGACTACGACAAAATTAAACTGCAGACATCAAACGCAGATGCAACAGCCTGTAACCTCTTGTGTTGGGTACCGCACTCCTCTCAGGCTCTGTGACTATTATAATGTTGAAGTTCAACCCGCAGATCAGATTACTGACTGCTGCCTGCTGCTAGTCAACGGGGAGACATAGGCATAACATTCATATAAAGTTCAATCTATACACAGCCCTGCTGAAATCAGGGGTGAGCAGCAGTGGCTGTGGTGTGACTTGCCCACTGGAAGCACAGACACATAGAATTTGTAAGTTTGTAAGATGACTGTCTCTTTCCTTTTTTTTTTCCCGTAAGCCGTGCTGTCCTCCTGCATTACTGCATTGTGTTACAGTGGTGTTTGCAGGCATTCATTGCTCCACAAGTTCCTATTTATAGCAGAGGAACTAAAGGAGAAGAAGATTCTCAATGGCTGTCTAAACCCTTGTAAATGACAAGGGGACAGAGGCAGAATCTGCAAATGGCAGAGACAGAGTCATTTCTCAAGTCTGACAGGCTAAAGCAAAGTTAAAAAAGAACCAAACAACTGAGCCTCTAAGTAACGTTTGTCTAACTATTTTCAAAGACGGCATTTTGAGCTTTATGTTGCTTTAGTCAGTGATGTGTTTTAGCAGAGAAACAACAGGAATCGCATTGACCTCATCTCAAACACACATAAAATATTTTAGTATCTTTGCTTTTATCTCCCCTTTCAAATACAGCTCAGGAGAAATATGTTCCAAGTGACAGCATCTTTGACAACCTGTACTTTTTGTTCTACCTTTTGTTCTTCTGCCTGTGAAAAGCCATGCGATGAAGATTGCCGGAGAACATTGATACCATTCTTACATATGTAAAAAAAAAAGTAATTGTATACTTCCCAGAGGGTCAGACAGAGACTTTAACTGCGACATCAAGTGAAGGGCTCTGTATCTCTGAAGCTGCCTGGAGCAGGTTGCCGGTATGTATCAAAACCATGTAGTAGAGCACTGAGCAGAATTCCTCACTCTAGTGTTAAGAAAATCCGTCACAATAAGCTAATAAATCTACGCATGGAAATGCTGCAGACTGAGTTTTCTGCATGTGCTTTCTCTCCTTGTGCCAGCAAACGCTGCTATGATGCACAGAGAGGCAGATTCTGAAAATGTAGGCAATGTTTCTTATCCTCAATGTTATTGATTTCTTGAATCGAAACATCGCCTTTTCATTTTAAAAATTTCAGACTTGGGATGTTTTCCTTAATTACACCTGTCTTGACCTAGGTCCAGAGCCAGCAAGCACTTATGAATGTATTTAACTTCACTCATGTGACCAACGATAAGCCCAAACACAATGAGTTTTTGTGAGGCTTTTCCATGACCCTTATCTCTGGTAGAGGAGGCTCTCACAAGAATAATGAATTTTCTTCACAGAATCATAGTAGAGATAAAGCAATGTTATTATCCCATTGTACAGCTGGGAGAAATGATGACACAGAAATTAAGTGGTTTTCTTACAATCCTATTTTCAGTTAAAAAAGAGGTTACAACTAAAACAAATTCATTGTACTATTTTGAGTTAATTGATCTTGCTGTCCCAAAGACAGTTTTTCTGTGTGTCCATACACAAAGTGAGTGGTGTTCTTAAGTGCTAGCGATCATTTATGATGACAGAGGTCTCCTGGAAAATGAATGAAATCTCTTCTATAATGTGAGTCCTTGTTTTTGTCTGTACATGTGCCTGAACACAGTAGAAATCATCAGAGATCGTAGAGAAGCAGTGAAGCAACACACAATGTGTATTTTCAAAGCAAGGTCATTGCTCATTAATATTGCTGGGGAGAGCTCAGCTACACACTGGGTTCTTCACAAGCTCTACTTATCAAACCGCTTGAAACTCCAAATCATTGCCTGCTTGTAGAGCAGCACAACTAGTCATGCCCTTACAGAGCTGGGAGAGCTGGCTGAAATTGTGAGGACCCGCCCTCAGGTTGATGTTGTTTTTCTTTCTGGAATTAACATGACATCCTTTGAGGGTTGTATCTCATTGACTGTAAAAGCACAGGAATGAGCCTTCTGGAGCAGCTGGAGCAGAATTCAACAGATTTTGATGACGGGCAATGGAAAACAGAATGAGGGACACACCATCCCCTGGAATCTGCTGTGTAAATTCATCTGCTATTATCAGACTTGAAGTTATCTCCAGATTACAAAGCAAGTCTGTGAAGTATCTTACGTAAAAGAAAAGTCAGTGCCAACCAAATTTTGAAACCCTGGTGTCATTATAGACAGGAAGAGAATAATGAGAGATGGACACAGGTGGAACTTAGAGACAAATGAACCCCGTAAGCAATACAGAATACACAATGGTCTCTGATGTACTGGAAGTGAAACTGTGAGGAGATACATAGAGACACCGAAATTAGGGAAAACGGAGGAGGTGAAGGAGGACACAGGAGGAGAACGTGGAAACTTGGTGTAGAAGAGTGGATATGAAAGCATAAAGAAGCCATTACTCACTAGAAGGAAAAAATTAAAGAGGCTTGGTATGCAACAAGTCCTTAAATCGAAGGATACAGGGAAAATGGCACACAAAAACTTTCTGGAGAGGTGAAGGAACCAAAGACTGCTAGTGTCTACAGCAAATCCAGGCTGTGGAAGCAACAAAGCATTTACCAGTTTATGAAGCAGCGTATTCTTGGATATGCCTGTTCAGTTTCTATTCTGACCAAATTCCTATACTGCCTTCAGGAGGATGGGACAAGGACATCCTTACTTGAGCCTCCTCTCTTAGATAGTTGTGAGCACTGAATTGGTCCGAACCTTGATGCACTCACTGGAAGGAGCCTTTAAGGTAGCTCTGCAAGGCAAATTTGATGTTAATTGTTGGGAGCAGCTCTTACAGACAGGAAACTACAGAATTTCTATTTCAGCGTCCAGGAGTGATCACAATGTAGTACCACAGTTAAATGGAGGAATGTCACAGTTAAAAATGAATTGACAGTCAAGATCTGAAGACAGTAAAATTTTGTTCTGAATGAAAACTAAGATCAAATGCTATGTTACCAATGTTGCAAGATATTTGTTTGTTCATTAACAAAAGCCCAGTTGAATGAATTGCTCAAGTCCTGTCTCCTGTTCAGTTATATTTCATATCTGAGGTTTCACAGCTATCATCTTCCAGATGCAAAACATCTGCAGAACAGATAAGAGCCCATGGTAGGTCACCAGTTTGCAAGAACTGTTCAGGTATAGTTTTTCTCTTGAGCTGTAACCTCACATATGAAACTGTGTGAAGGTAGGAAAGCAGATAGAGGCAGTGTGGATGATTCAGGAAGGCCAAGGAGGAGGAGGCTTCTTTTTTTTCTCAATGGTTTCAACTTAATTTAAAACACCTC
The DNA here is from genome assembly GCF_000710305.1 of Buceros rhinoceros silvestris. Lineage (NCBI taxonomy): Eukaryota > Metazoa > Chordata > Aves > Bucerotiformes > Bucerotidae > Buceros > Buceros rhinoceros. Next base: position 11,677 of record NW_010430789.1, read on the forward strand.
TCCCAGCTGCAAGAGAAAAAAAAAAAGATACAAGCCATTAAGCTGTTATGGAGATACACCTTCAGATCTCTTTGAAGTATAAGAGAAGATATGTGTAAAAGCAATAGTTAGAGTGTTTTAGTGCTTTGTATCAGAGATTGTCAAAGGGCTTTGAAGAAATAGACCTCCCAGACACCCTGCAACATGGGTACAAGCTGTTGTTTCCATTTTACAGAAGATTAAAATAAGTGCTAGAAAGATTCATAGGACAGAGGTAAAATAAATGGGAAGCCTGTGACAGATTTTAGTATACCACTTCATTGCCAGGCCTATGCTTCAGCCACATGGCTGTCTTTGTGATTGCCTGCAGGAAACCAGAGATTTAAAATAATGAACAAGCTGCTTTCAGATTTAATATTTAATTTTTAAACCACACAATATTTAATTGTATATTAATGAGAAAATTCTACTTTGAATGCTTTCATCTAGTTCATAGACATAGAAAAAATGGGGTTGATATTTATAGACATGTTCTTAACAAAAAATACTGTGTAGCAGTAAAGTTTTGTGTGTGTTAGTATTGCTGTAATTTTCAAAACACCCACTACAGCAGTCTGCTTTTGTAGCCCCCAAATTCCCATTTCTCTCTGATTTCTTGCTGCACATCTCATGGATCCTATGATTTGCCTGGTTTTTAATAAAACTAGATGGCATGTGGATTAGGACACTCTGGGCCAAAAGATTTTAATGTGCTTACAGCTGGACTGATTTTTGGCCCGAACAACAGTTTGACCACTTTTCAACAGAAGAAATAATCAGAAGGACATGCAGCAGCTGCATAAAGGCCAGGGGAAATTAAAATGTTTCCCATAAGGAAACAAATGAACAAAATACATATGTGGCTTGATTAGAATTTGCATTGTAACATCATTAATTACTAAAAAGCCACAGGTGGGAATGACATGAGGCATGAAAATAAGATTATGAAGGGAGAAATGATGATTCTATGTCAATAGCACAGTCCTTTCAAAGGGTCATCAAACTGGTGAATGGTTCAGGCTGTCAGAGCAATATTTTAGCAGACAAAATATTTCATAAGAAATATGTACAAAACAAGAGATTGTTTGTAATGCATAATATTTTTCAATTCTTCAGAAATATAATTGAATTCCTTTTTTTGAACAGAAAAGTGTGTAAACACTTAGCAAGTTTCTGGCCTTCTGTAGACAATAACAAATACTGACAATTTATAATATTATAGTTAGGGAAATGAAGGAGAGAGATGCTTAGGGTAAGACAATGAGTTCCTCCCAGAACTGAGATTAGCAAACCTTACATTTGATTGACAGCACTGGTGTGTTCTGTGCTCTCTTTGGCTGGGATTTGTCTTGTTTTACCTTACACTCCTGGTAATTCTGAATAGATGCTTCTGCCTGGGAGCTTTACTCTAGGACTCCATCACTGCCTTTAAAAACTTGTTGCCGAATTTACAGGAGCATCTGCAGCTTTCATGGTTTTTTGTTTGTTTGATTTTTTTTCCATTGAACTAGTATATTGAAGTAATAAGGAAGAACACCAGGAATACATCCAACTCATTATGTTTACAATTATTTAACAGCATGAAATTTTGAGCTAATTTTACTGGACATGAGGCTACGTAGGTAAAGCTAGTTTAGCTAACCATTACAAATGCTAGAGAAGCTGCCAACCAACAACTAATTTGTTCTTTTGTGCTAATCTTTTCTTGCCACAAATTAGAAAAGTAATGGAGCAGTATTTAAGAAGGTTTTTCTAGGCTTCTGAACACAAAGATCTGTCCCCTTACAAAGACTTCAATAGAGGAATTGATAAATGAATTAAATCCTCCTTCAAAAGCTGAGAAACAGGTATTGATGCCTGTAATGCCAACAAAATGGGTAATATTCAGAAAAAGAAGCCTTGTCCACCTTAAGGGTATGTTGAAAATCTCCTCAAAGAACGGGTTTGACAGAGAGGATAATTTCAGATCGATGACAAAAAGCGCCACAAAAATTCCTAAGATTGGGCTGTGGCCACCAGGCCAGTGGCCATGATTGTACAGTTTCCTCTAACTCCCATCCCTCATCTGCTTGAGACTTATGAGGTGCAAAACTAGGAATTTGTGGATATGGCAATTTGGGTAGCTGACTGCAACGAACACACCACTGTGCTTTCTGTTCCTGCTGGAGGGCTTTTATTAATTTTGTGATGGAAAGCAGCTTAGCCTGTAACAGCTATAGATACATCTATGCGATTGATTTGCAACACAAACTCTTATATGAGATGAATCAAGAGCAGGAACAGAAAGCAACATGAAACTCATCAGCAGCAGCATATGACTGTGCAGTAATACAAGTCCTTACATGTTAACAGCAGCGATGATGAGAACGCAGCCTCTGAAGGCTGAATAAACAGTCAGTATGAGCCCCAGACTATCTGCACTGCACTGAAGTCTTTTCCTTTCTTTCCCTTTGACGTAGAGTACAAAGTTTTTTCACCCTTTTTCATATCTTCTCCTGGAGAAGGCATTCCCACTGTGCTCAAAAGAAAACAATAAAAAGTAAAACAAACAATCCAAAACAAAACCCAACAACTTTTGTTGTTATATGATTGTTTTCTATCTCAAGCAAAGCAATAAAAATATTGACTGGTGGAGGAAATCCTAAAAATCAAAATGATTTGTCTCAGAAGTAGTCCCTAGAAGAATGAACTCCTCAGCTGCTGTAAATTGGTCTACTTCTATGGGCTTAGATTTTAGTGCAATCATTGCATGTGTCTGAAATGTCATAAGAGCTATGAAGCATTAGATATTAGATGATAAAAATAAATAGAAAGTAACAAGGTTTGCCTTGCTACTCAAGCCCTTCGGTCATTCTCTGGCTTGCTTGTTCTAACCTAAATAAACCCAAAGAAGTTCACTTTATTCCTGCTACCACAACTCAGCGATCACTTGTAGCCATGGAATGATTTTGTCCATGAAGCTCCCCTCCATCACCACTTGAATTCAGATCAATCAACCCTGCACAGCACGAGCCTCACCATGTTATTATTAACAACAGTCGGTTTTCTCTGCCTGCTGTGACTGTGCTTTAGAAATCCCCAGATTCCTTGTAAGTGAGACCAGAGGGTGGTCTGGAAGCCTATCAGTGACATGCATGCTGCGCACAAATTGTCATCCTCTCTGAAAAAAATACAGATGCACAGAAATTCATTTTGCTGGGAGATTTGAGGACCCATGGCACTGCTGCCACGCTTACGCTTCGGGGACTGGGTTCAG
>NW_010430789.1:15037-31346 GCF_000710305.1 Buceros rhinoceros silvestris
CAGAGGCCACTTGGCAGGGCCGAGTGGGATCCTGCCTTAGAAAGAACCACATGGTACTGCAAAAGCACAGCTCCTCATTTCAATTCCTCATCCTCAGGAAAATTTGTCCTTCCTGCACTTTCTGTTTCACAACATTTTTCACTTGCACCATTTTCCCTTCTATCTTCATATATATCCTCCAGTTATTTTTTGTGCTCATTCTGTGCTGTGAGTCCTCTGTTTTCCACTGTTGCTGCTTTAGCATTCTGAATCCAAACTCAGTAAGCTTTGCCTGTGGTCTAATCGTTGTGCCAGCTATGTCTTGCTATTAGAATTTGCCCTCTGTCTTCTCATCTATTTCAGTAATTGACCTCTTTATTTGTTAGTTTAACATTTTCATTCCTTGCTCTAGTTATTGTCATTATTCTACTTATATAGACTCGCTAATGTTTAACTCCACAATCGTTATATGGAGAAAAAAGCTGCAAGCAATTTGGAACAGTAAGTCTCTCTAAAAAAGGAAAATGCTTTAGAAAAAAATTTTCCCCCCTCTCTATTTTTCAAAGCTAATCAACTAGTACACCAGAATAAACTACTGTCTAGGGAGTCAGCACATGGCCCTCTGTCCAGTAAACAGGGGTGAAACAGTGCCCCATAAATGCCTCAAGGAGAATGAGGTTTTCTGCATCTTCCACATTCAGAAGAGAGACAGTGGCCAAAATCTTTACTGTTGGTAGTCATTAAAATGCCCCTTGAAGGATGCACTAGAGAAGTTGTTTTAACATAGGCCAAATCTCCAAATACATTTCCTATTCATGCTACTCCTGCTGTTTTAATTAGAGAAGTTGAGTTTTTCTACTTAAACTTTGCAGTATAGTTTTAAAATAAATATGTCCTATTTCATTTCAGAGGCAGCAGCTTGGCTCATAAATCTAGGCTCAAATGACCTAGACAGACCATTCCAGCTATCTCAGCCTCGAGGCAGAATCAGCTATGAGTAAACATTTCTCTTTTTCATGCGCCCCTTTTAAAAAGCCTGGTGGTGAGACTCCCCCTGCATACCTCATAAAATCCTTAACACTAGGAAGGTTTTCCTTTTGTCTGGTCTAAATCTTCCTTGAAACAGTTTAAACTTATGACCTCATCCTACCTATAATGAACACAGTGATCAATTTATCCCTTTTGTTTTCTGCAGCAAAAATTTTTATGTTTGAAAATGGTGGCCCTTTAGTCCTTATGAGTAAGTGGACTCAATTCTTTCCATCTTTCCTGCTGGACTGTGTTTTTTTTACACCTCCAGACATTTTTATTTTCTTCTGGAATCTTTCATGTCGGCCAACCGTTGTCTTGAACTACGAATGTTCGGTGATTAACATGACAGTACACTGAGGCTTTCTTTATTAGGTGCTAACTAGACTATGCTTTGCATATAACTCAGCTATCCATAGGTTCCAGTGCAATGCTTGTTTTTTTTTTTTTTTAAATGGTTGAGCACTATTATTCCTTTATAGCAGCACTAGGAAAAATGTGGGTCACTAGCTCAGCCACAGAAGAAACTGCAAAATATTAGAAAACATGTATTTTAATGCTTGTCCTTCATTCATCTCCTTTGCAGGTGCTGCAAAGTCCCTGACTGGCAGAACACTTTGAGAGGTAATATGCTGTTTAATACAACTGAGTTTTTGAAAAAGAGTTTCTCTTTCAAGAAGCAAGTAGCAGTGCTGATCCCTCTAAATCTTGCATTCGACATACAGGATCATTGCTTCCCTTTCTCTGCCTCTTGCAGAGGACTGGTCTGATGCTTCCCTAGCAATCCTAAAACCCTTTCATGAAGATGTGGCTACTTTTGGGAGATGGTGAAGTCTTACAAAGTACTCAAGCTTCATTACAAATGTGCTTTATCTTCTAAGTTTGTGAGCTAATATGCTGTAAAGAAGGATAGTGCATGGTAATAGTGATCAACTGCATTTTTCTCTGCATATGTCTTTCTTGTCCCCAAGCCACTTGCTGCGTTATCCTAACCCTAATCTTTATGGCACTTCACACTCTGAATGCCAGCTGAAGTTAACAGGAGAGCTGCATGCAAACTTCCAGGTTCAAGCCTTCTCTCACAAGCAATCTCTCCCACACTTGCAGATTCTTGATACCCTGAAAGCTTTATTGTGCAGTTGCTTTCCTCTTGTAAACATGATCAAAGACAGCATGCCATTTATTTTATTTTATTTTATTTTACTCTGCTGTCTGGTTGCTGTCATCTCTTTCTATTCTGGCTCATCGTATATTGCACCTTGAACATTATATCTCACAGAACTTCACAGTTTGGTTCCACCTTTTCTGTGTGCTACATGACACATTTGAGTACTTTCTCCCAGCAGTGTGGCATTTTGTATGATATATGCTACTCTGCTAAGCTAATTGTGATAAGTCATGCTGCTAGATCCAGCACAAATGTCCCCTTTTCAAGGTTTTTCTTGTGCTTACATATCCTTCACTTTCTAAGCATGCAAGTTCTGTTTTCCTAATTGATCTATTTGTATGACAATTTGATAATGTAAACACTGTTGCCATTTTCCTAGGACGCAAAAGTACAGGCTTTTCTGAATGATATCTGAGAAGGGTCTTGAATATCTATTACTCGGATGACGTGAAGTGCCTAGGTTTTCAGTGCCCTAAATGTCTCGCCATTTCAACTCCAAGTATTCCAGCCAGCAACAATTTTTCCCTTAGCCTTTATTCTTGACCCTTTGGCAACACTAAGTAACTGAAAGTAATTACAATCTTTCAGTCAGAATAGAATCCTCAAAGCTGTTTTTTTTTTCTTTGCTTCATTCACACCTGGATTTAAAATCTTGCCTTTCAGAAAGTAGGCAATACCTATCAGAAGAAACGCAGGCTCCTGAAAAATAAATTGCACTAAGGGTGCATGAGCCTAAGTTGTCAGAGTTGGGTGCAAGGGGTTACTCTGAATAATTACAGAATACTACACAATGCTGTGGGAAAAAAAAGAAGATGATTTTATGTCTGTAAAAAGGGATAACTGAACAGAACTAGTGATCTTTCCTTTGTATATAGCATTGCTAAATTTACTATGAAAAGATGTCCTCAACTCAAGGAGAATGTGGAAAATCTAACAAGGATAACAGCAGAACTTACCTTCTATTTACTGCAAAATTGGTTGAGAGGCAATCGCTAGATTTACTTTTCAGTGAACGTAGTTACTTCTCTACAGAAAGGAGTCCTAATAGCTGGTAGCTGGATGGGAGCGATAGAGAAGGACTTAGTCTCGTTGACCCATACCAAATGAAGCATTGCCTCTAAATGCCAAAGTTAGAAGAACTCATCCATAAATCACAAAACATAACATTGTAGCAATGAGTTTTAAATAAAATTAAGGCAATTTCTAACTACCCGCAGGGAATCAAGACTACTGGACTAGTTCCTCAGATTACTAGGCACTTGGGGAGAACATCAAGCTAGACAAATACCACAAAGCATGAATGAATTCCCCAGTTATTCCATCTCTGCTGAGGCCATAAGCGAGAAGAAAATGCACATTCCTACTAACACCTGCCGCCCTATGTTAAGACAGATGACAAGCAAGCAGTTTGTCTTTAATGTCAGGAAACTTTCCCCCAGGGAGATTTAGACACTGCTGCTATGCGTTATACAGACTGTGGTACAGTTTGGTCCTTGCCCACTGTGCCAGGTTCACACACTCAGAGGCAAAAGTGGCTTCTCCCTAATTCAGAGCATTAGGGACTCTTGGTTTTTACTGCTATACGGGAGTACTGCACGTGTTTTCTAGACAGCATTGCAAAGGCCTTGGACGTTTGTAGTGGCTCTGTTTCCGCTGATTTCTGTCTGAAGCACTTAACAGTTGGGTCTCACGGGAGCTGAAATCTTCTAATTTGAGTAAAATTACTGGATTTACTTACAGGGAGAAATGTAATAGCCTGTGATACAAAAGAGGTGACCTTCAGCTCTGATTTTAAATCCTGTTATAAATTCCTATGCATAGAAATTGCTGAGGGAAGATTTTGCCACAATATGCGTTTAATTTAAGAGTCTTGTTTATTCCAGTTGTGCAGAGTGTTCTAGCATGCACGAAGAGCTAAATCCAGAGGAAGAAATTTTGACAAAAAGATCATGATGAAAAGCCAAGTAACATTACAAAGATACTTAAGCAAATGTACCATATTTAATCTACTCTCATCTTAAAGCAACTTCCAATTTTCACTTTCAGTGGTATTTATTACCTATTGCCTACCTTACCAAATGAGCAACAATCTCTAGAGATATCTTCTCTCTGATTAGAAATCTCTAGCCACAAAATAATAGATTTATGAAATATACATGAAGAAACTTTTATTAAAATTACATTAATAGCTAAATTCTGCACACAATTACACTTGGCCATTGTGAAATCAGTGAATTGCACCAGGACAACAGAGAGCAGAATTTGTCCTGACAGAAGAATTTTAGCCAATTAGAAACAATGAAATGAGATATTAATATTGACACTCTCTGTTTGAAATACCCTAGTTCTGTGGACCTAGGATTGATGAATTAGGGCTCTACAACATTTTTTCTTTGGAAGAAAAAAGCCACTTTGCCAGCTAGCCCTGACAGCAAGACTGTATATACTCGGACAAATGGTCTCACATATAACTGGGAGGTAAAAAGGAGAAGAATTTTACTCTGTCCTGCTTTGCACCAGGTCACAATTAATATTCCGCCCCAGTAGCTGATAAGACGTACCTGAGTAAGTTTCAAACTTGCTAGCTCAGGTGTTGAGAGAAGTAGATCTCTGGCACAGCAGATTTCAGAGGAGACTAAGCACCCAAAATATTCACTTGGTCTGTTCTGGCATGAGCTAGCCTTGGTAGCCTTTTGGTAACCTCTTCTAGGTTAACTATAATACGAGACTGGCTGCAGTCAGCCAGTAGGTTTATTGCCTCCAATGCAGAGCTGGGTTTATTAGCCTGGGTAGATCATTGTGCTAATGTAATATATACGATACTGTGAAGACAGGGAAGTAAAGTGACTTTAATTCTTCTGGTCTGCAGGATAGCTCATGCTTTACATTGTGTTTTATACTCCAAGAGAGTTATACTCCTCATCTGAGGGAATGTCTGGACTGGGGAAAAAAATTAAATCTGGGGCTGATGACTATGCTCAAGTCTTTGGATGTTTAGTTAGGACTTTTTTTGCCAGTGTTAAGGCTTTCAGGTAAAGGAGCAAAATGATGCCCGGGAGAGATACAAACTTAGACAAGGACTCAGAAAACAAGGGCCATTTGGGAATCCATTGCTACTAAACAAACTGTAGGGACTTAAAAATACTGCGCTCCCTTCCTGTGCCAGGTGGAACGACAGTGGGCTCAACACTTGCCCTTCTGTTTTGAACTATAGGGTTATATTGCAGAAGGGTTTCTGAACTATGTGAGCACTTCTTATCTCTAATAGCTGTGAAACCCCAGTGTCTTTAGAGATGTCTTAGAGATGCTCTGGATAGACTATCTACTACCCCAGACAAACAGACCTCAGCAGGGTATTCTCTGCCTGACTTGTACCACAGCCTCCCTATATGTTCCTGTACCAGCACTGGTGACTAGGTGCAGTACAGAAACCACTATAATTACAAGGAGATGTAAAGATAATGCTTGAAGAGCTGTGTTGCTCACAGTTTCAACAGTGTTAAATATCTGCTTCCAATTCATATGATCACAGAATCATAAAATCATTGAATAGTTTGGGTTTAATGATCATCTAGTCCAACCCCCTGCAATGAGCAGGGACTTCTTCAACCAGGTCAGGTTGCTCAGAGCCCTATCCAACCCAGCCTTGAATGTTTCGAGACATCTTTCACCCCTCTGGACAATCTGTTCTAGCATTTCACCATCCTCATTGTAAAACATTTCTTCCTTATCTATTCTAAATCTACCCTTTTTTAGTTTAAATCCATTATTCCTCGTCCTATCCTACTCGAGGATATGCACAACAATAAAGGAGGGTTAAACCCTAGAAAACCGCTAAGAGAAAAGATTTTGAGTAGACTAACAGACTGGGAAGAGAACACAGAAATAAATTAATTACTCTTCAAACAGTGCAGGCTGTTCTTCCTGACTAAGGTGTTGGGAACCTGGAGAAAGGAAGGAGCTGTAATGAGATATGTTCCTACTCTCTTTCTCTTCTGTTTTATGCCCTCTTCCCTGGCACTTTTTTTGTTGGGGTAGAGGAATAAGTTGTGTCTTTACTGCAGGAATCTGATTGTTCAGCCACTTAATTTGGTTCTGGTTACAGGCCCCAGGTAAGAACATTTGTACAGTTAAAATGGGACTTGGGAGATATTGGCTTGGGGGCAAATGAGCCACACAGTTCAGTCCATCTGAGCGAGACCCCTCTCAGCAATGCCACTGAGATACCCACAAACTGAACCTTTGCTTCTGTGGTACCCTGACAGAGAGGTATATTGTGACAAGGAGTGGCAGGAAGGGGCTGGGGAATAGGACCCCCACATCCCTTTCATTGTGTATGCTGAAAGGAGCAGCTGGATTAAGATGCCTCCTTTCCCCTGCAACTCTTCTTATCCACACTGAAATCACCAAGGCAATAATATGTTGGGTGTCTGAGGACTTCAGAATGGATGCCCTTTTATTTGTCTCTTTTGTTTTGCTATAATATGTGTGACCTTCAACTGCTTTCACACACTTTTCACTCTGTAGAGAAAATACCATGCTGAATGGTTTAACTGTTATTTCAATACAAAACCGACCAACAAAAAGAGCATTTGGGACAAAAGCAACAATGCGGGTAACGACATTCAGAAGTGTTAGAAATAAATCCAACTGCACACAAAGCAGAGTTCAGCTAAGTGTCACTGCCAAAACCCGTCTTCTGTTCTCTATGAAATTAAGTTGGAAAAGGACTGAATTGAGTACTGAAACTCACTGGATGCATAAGAAAACACTGGCAGAAAGAGGATGTACCTGCTCTGGAGGACTGCAGGCACCTTTTTTGAATCTATGCATATTTGACAGGTGGGATGAAGCATCAGTCTTTGAGATGGTGTAAAAGCATACAGTGGTTTGCCTGTGCAGAGAATCTGCTCCATGGCCTGTGCTTAATTCTCCCAGGCAACACTTTAGGAAGTAATCAATCCTTCTTCATATCTGACCTTGAGAGCACACCTGGAGGGAAATACTGTAATTCCGGCTTTTTGAAACAGATACTGATAAAATAACCATCTATTCTCATTTACTTCCTTATGTTCGCCTGCTCTTTCTCGGTTTTACTGCTGTTTGGGTTAGGTTTAGCCCTACACGTCAGGGATGGAAAACGTTGGCTGACTGTGCTGAAGGAATAGGGGAAGACTCCCATTATTCCAAACAAGGTTATGTTGCGACACACAAGTTGCTTTCAGATGCAAGGGGGAATGCATAAGCTGATGCTTCATTTGCATGCTAAGGAAAGTCTGGAAGCCTGCTCATTCTCTGCTTGGATCAAAATAATATGCATGAGTGAAAAAGGAGGATAATAACTAGTAGAAGAAGTTGCTTTTATTAACATGTAAATGTTCTTGCATTTTTCCTTTTAGATGAAAAATTTGGATGCAAATATTTGCTTCTTTTGCTTATGTGTAAGAAAACATGCTTTTTATCTGTTTCAAATATTAACAATAGGAAGTAAAAGATTTTGATTTTGATTTTTTAATTAGATAAACCCCAAAAATGTCCACATGTCCATGTGGGTTTGTTACGAGACATAAAATGTTCCTACAGAAAACATAATTTTCCTGTCAGCTGCAGTGAACAAGGACCCTGATATTTACCTCAGATTGATACAATGGCTTGAGCTTAGAGCTCAGCCTTACAGCTAGTTGTATGGCCTTTGCTCAGTCTCGCCTTTGAGTACATCAACCTCATTGACCTCTACTGTGTATGTTATCGTGCATCACTACTGCATCGCCATGTGCAACACTTCAGGCGAGATGTTTGGCAGTCAGCCAGTCACACCACCCTGCCCACCTTTCACAAACACTTAAAGGAACTGGTCCTCATCTGATGATGGGGTTTGTTTGTTGGGTTTTATAAACTAAAGGAATTTAGGAAGGATTTCATGCGGGCAGGGAGAGGAACCATTAAAATGTTGCATTCTCAGCAACCTTCATATATGGGGCACAAGAGAATGGTGGTCGCTACTCTGGTCAGCTTCACCATTGCATGTTTTTCTTCCTGAAATCCAGGAAACTTACAGTGAAGGAAGTGTTTTACTTTATACAGAAAACATAGGATCAAGGAGCAACAGACAGAAGAAGTAGGAAACATTCCAAAAATAAGTGCTCAAGAATCAGAAGGAATTAGAATACCTTGTTCGTCTATAGTTTTCAGCAGCAAATGAATATTTATGTCCCAAATGTTATGTTAAAACATTCTTCCTTAATATGTATTTATATACAACCTTCCACAAAAATTCTGCCTTCAAAAGCAGCAGGCTCTGACATCCTGTCTTGCCAAAAACACAACATCTCATCAGATCCTCAGAAAGAATTTATATGAGACCTTGTGAAGTGCCTAACAAATAGCAAGCATTCTACTGAAGAAAGCATCGGCATTTCAAGATGAAGAAGTAGATCTGTTCAGTGCTTTAGGAGTTTGAAGCGACTTTAGGAGTTTAAAAAATGTAGACTCCCAGCCTAATGTTTCCTCTGGACCCCTCTGGCTAACAAATGACTTGTTTATAACATTTCTAAATATAGATTGAGGTAAACTCACATTAAATCTCATTTAAACCCCACTGTATTTCTAAGCAAAAACAATAAAGATCTTATTGTTCTCTGTTATAGTTCATTATATGTAAAAAAAAAATTCCTTATTAAAGTGAATGTACTCATCATTTTCATGTAGGCTGAATATATCATCCTTTTCCCAAATAAATAACAGAATTTTTAAAAACTTTTTTATGTTTTGCATTATTATTGACATCTTTATTTATTTAGGAAAAAACATGTCTGACAGGATTCCTTACATTTGGAGTTTTTATTACCTACAACTGTAACATTCCCTGCTTTTTACTTGATTTTTTGTTTGTTTTCTTTATCAGTTTCCCAAACTTTCTAGCTTCTAAATTTATATCCATTTCTGTCATGTTGTCTTCTTTTTTTCATTACCCTCCCCCAAGTGTCACAGGCACACACAGATCACAAATATAGTTTAGCTTTTGTAGGTGCTTTTGTTCTCTCTGATAAAGTCAAGTTGTTTTATAACTAAGATCACCTAATTTTTTCAGCTATGGGATAGTAGGTTTTTGGCCATCAAATAAAATATTTAATCAGTTCTCCCAAATTATTCATAGCTTTTCCCAGTTCTATCAGCACATAGTTGTTTTCAACTTTATAAACCTGTCTCTTTTACATCACCAACCATATTTATTACCGATTTCAGCTTTTTTTCAGTCTATACATAATGAATGTAATTAAGTCATGAAGACTTGCTCCTAAAAAATCTTTGTTTTTAGTTCTTAGATCAGTGCACTTTTATCTGCCAAGATGAAATCAAATTTATCTTTCCATGACACTATTTTATGAGTTAGGAAATTGTCAGTATTTTTTTTAATAGAAGTTCCAAGGTAGTTTTTGTACTGACAGATCTCTGATATATATCACTCACACCAAGATGTGAGCTTTTCAGGTTTTTTTCCCTTATATAGGACAGGCAAGTTTTTAAGGAGCTGTTGATGCTGTTCTGAAATGTGGTATGATAGTGGGAACTGCTGGTGAGTTGTGCCCCATCTTGCACTATATTGGCTAGAAAATTGATCCATAAACCTTCAAGATCACTTGCACAGGGCTTTGTCAGTGGCTCAAACATGAGTATTTTGTGGAATTTGAACAGGTATATAAAATGGTACCCTTGTACCTTGTGCTACGAACTCTGATGTGTTATATAGCTTGTTCCTTAGTGATGGGTCCCCACTGCCTTGAATCTGCAACAGTGATGATTTCCAAATCTGTTTTTTTCCAAATATCTCTCCGGTATGTTATGTGAAGTCACTGTCTCTCTGTTCTTCCTTCATCTGCCGGGTTCTAAAGCACGCCAGGCAAATGATTTATATATAAATTCTTACTGCAGAGTCTCATTCTCTCAGTAATCTGGAAGGGATTAACTACTTGATGATTTCAAGCACTGATTCTGATCAAAGACCTGCTAGTCACGGCCAGATGGGTCTCACAGAAGCACCGACAAGCTGATCAGTAGGCCTGATAGGAGTTGGAGAGACTGTCCCCACAGCCTTCCCAAAGGACAAAACTTGACTAGATAATGCAGACATGTACATGCATGCAAATGCTCTCACAACTCACCTCCTGAAACGGCTCTGTCTCTGAGCACAGGGCCTGCAGCTAACCCTTCAGAAACCTCCCTGCTCTGTTTGCCGGGCTCAGCTGTTTCATTCAGTTTAGTGATTCTGAGTAAAGTTATTTCAATGGCTAAACAGAAGGAACAATGTGTGCAATGCCCTTCTGCATTATCCAAAGTTATGAACTGCAAGTGATGGTGCAAACAGTAATATGCATGTATCGTGCTGAAGTGAAGGATGGTCCCAGTGATCACAACAGAGAGGCAGAGGATAAACAATCGCCAGAAGTAACCTTGCTTGCTCAAAGAAATGCCTGATTTCTACTAAAGCCAAAAGTACAAAAGAACGTTTTCGAGTTTTCTGAAAGACAGATGGAAATGTCTTAGGGAACTTGACGCAAAGCAATTATGGATGCTGAAACACAACAAAGATTTTGAACATGAAAAGAGAATACTAAAAGGATTTTTATACTTGACAGTTCATTTCATTGTATTCTCTTTTTATATTAAATTATTAAAGAGAGATATACCAATGTGTGTATTTCCAGTCCCTTTTTGCTAGTTTAGCTTATTGGAAAAGTTTAACATTTCCCAACAAAATATCTTCATAACATTTCACAAATGTTACAATTTGCCAAGTTTTTCACTCAGTAAATTACTATTGGTTGTAGCCTCTGATGGGCCAGTCTTGCTATCTCAAATGAAACTTCCTTCTTAATTTAATAGAGTACTGACAGTGGGACACAGATAAGAGAAGTCATTAATCATCTTTGAAATATCTTTGAACCCTCATCTGTATTATACCACTGAATTCAACCGTACCATAATTTTCAGACGGCTTAGGCCTCCAAGAGTTTTAATTGTATATTAGAATATAACAGACATCTAATTCCAGTACTGATAATTTTTTCCTGTTGCTGAAGGTAGTTAGAAATGTGCTGGACCTTTGGGGGTTAAAAGTCAATTTTTACACTGCTTAATGATTGCCATATTTTTAAGTTCTTATGGATTACTTCATGTAGTATAATACGTAGATCATAGGTATCTGTTCTGAGCTATTCACATGGGCCACTGCTGTAATGGTATTGTCAGGGATCCCCTGAGAGAAAGCAAGTCATCCCACCTCAAGATAAGTGTCTAAGTTAAGAAAACTAACATTTACCTGGAAATACTCGTTTCCATTGAATGTAGAAGCAGCTTGGAGACTAGCTCAGCCAAGAGCTAAAAATTTGGATTGCTAAAATTAGGTGAGATAAATCCCACTGCAGGAGCTCAGGTTTGCTGCACAGTCAGTGAAGAGGCAGGAGACAAGAGCCTGTTAGGAATCTATGTCCCTCTGTCACCTGTGTAGAGACTTAACAAATCTCATTTAGGCATCTGCATGAGATGGTGTTGTTTAAATACCCAGAGCGGGATACCTATGTGATCAAAGCACTCACACTCTCTACCAGGACTCACAAAGAGGCTTACAATGGCACAATGTGGCAGAGCTACCCAATTCTCCAGGAATTTGTGTTTGCAATATGCTTACAAGACAGGTTTGCTGTATACATATATACATATACACACATATATATATACATACACAGGGCTACCACAGAGTTAAAATCAGCTTGTCATGTGATACTATTGGGGGAACTATTTTCTGCTCTTCCCCACTATATGACTTATTACCTTCTGCTTAAATGCAGATTATGTGCAGGAACCAGAAATTTTATTTCACTCAGAGGTGCTGTGTACTTTCCTGGCATTATGATAATATGCAAGCCGAAATATGTTGATACTGCTAACCAGTATTTTAAATTCTCTGTAGAAAGTCTGCATGTAGCTTCTTCTCATAGGTACTCCCATCCCTGTCACACAGATCTTCACTGTTAACATGGCTCTAAGCAAGAATAAAAAAAGACCTTGTTTCAAATTTATGTTTTCTTCTCCTAGCATCCTGGCCAGCTGCAGCTTCTGTTTGCTGCTTGACAAACCCTTTGAGTACTGGAGGAGCTGTTGAGCTATCAGCAAGCGCTGGAAAAGCTGGACGTTACTGTAACTCACAACTTGATGTGTTCTCCCTGTGGGTGGCTGCTCACAAAAGAAATTTTGGGTGGGATGTGTACTATTTGCAGAAACCATATCATGAGGGAAAAAAAGGAAGTTTACAAGATGTGAGTTAAAATCTCCGTGACTGCCTTTGCAAAGGTGTTTTTCTAACTTCACTAGGAATTATTTCCATGACTAATCACAGAATTGTTTTGGTTGGAAGAGACCTTCGAGTTCATCAAGCCCAACCATTAGTTTAGCACCTCCAAGTCACCACCAAACCCTGTCCCCAAACACCACATCTGTGCATCTTTTAAATACCTCCAGGGATGGCGACTCAACCACTTCCCTGGGCAGCCTGTTCCAGTGCTTTACAACCCTTTCAGTGAAGAAATTTTTCCTAATATCCAACCTAAACCTCCTCTGGCGCTATGTGAGGTCACATCCTCTTGTCCTATTCCTTGTTACTTGGGACTGACCCCTGCCTTATCACACCCTTCTTTCAGATAATTGTAGCGAGACATAAGGTTTCCCCTGACCCTCCTTTTTTCCAGACTAAATAACCACAATTCCCTCAGCTGCTCCTCATGAAAGATTTGTTCTTTAAACTCTTCACCAGCTTTGTTGCCCTTCTTTGGATGTGTACCAGCATCTCAACGTCTTTAGTGCACTGAGGGGTCCCAAACTGCTGGGCTGTGGTTTGCAAACTGAGAAGGGTGGGTGGTGTGAAGGTTGGAGGTAGTCTTGGGCATAATGAACATGAAATGGTAGAGTTTTCAATTTTGGGGTAAGTAAGGAGGGGGGGGTTAGTAGAACTGCCACCTTGGACTTCCAGAGGGCAAAGTTGGTCATATTTAGGAGACTGGTTGATAGAGTTGCCTGGGAGACAGCTCTGAAGGGCAAAGGAGTCCAGGAAGGCTGGACATTCTTTAAAAGGGAAGTCTTTAAGGCGCAGGAACAGGCCATCCCAGTGTGCCGTAAGACAAACTGACAGTGGAGAAGACCAGCCTGGCTGAACAGAGAGATATGGCTGGAACTCAGGAAGAAAAGGAAAGCTTATGGCTCGTGAAACAAGGGTCAGGTCACTCACGAAGACTACAAGGATTTTATGCGGCTGTGCAGGGAGGAAAATAGAAGGGCTCAGCTAGAATTTAATCTGGCTACTGCCATAAAAATCAATAAAAATGATTCTCTAATTACATGTACAACAAAAGGAGGACTAAGGAGAATCTCCATCCTTTATCAGGATAAGGAGGGAAACACAGTGACCAAGGATGAACAAAAGGCTGAGGTACTGAATGCTGCCTTTGCCTCACTCTTTAGTAGCTAATACCAATTCTTCTCCAGGTATTCAGCCCTTTGAGATGAAAGACAGAGCTGGGAAGTGGAATGAAGCCCCCATAATCCAAAAGGAAATGAACAGTGATCTACTACACCACTTAGATGCACACGAGTCTATGGGGCCAGAGGGGATCCACCCAAGGGTACTGAGAGAGCTGGCAGAAGTGCTCACAAAGCCAATTCCCATCATTTTTCAGCAGTCCTGGCTAACTCGGGAGGTCCCAGTTGACTGGAGGTTAGCAAATGTGACACAAGATGGACCAGAAGGAGGATCTGGATAACTACAGGCCCTAAAATCTGACCTCTGCACCCTGGAAGGTTATGGAGCAGAAAGCCAATTCCCATCATTTTTCAGCAGTCCTGGCTAACTCGGGAGGTCCCAGTTGACTGGAGGTTAGCAAATGTGACACAAGATGGACCAGAAGGAGGATCTGGATAACTACAGGCCCTAAAATCTGACCTCTGCACCCTGGAAGGTTATGGAGCAGATCATCTTGAGTGCCATTACGCGACACATACAGAACAACCAGGCGGTCAGGCCCAGTCAGCATGGGTTCAGGAAAGGCAGGCGCTGCTTAACTGACCTGATCTCCTGCTATGACAAGGTGACCTGCTTAGTGAATGAGGGAAGGGCTGTGGATGTTGTCTGCCTTCATACTTAAGTGAGCAGGATCTGGTCGTCTTTTTTTTAAGTAAACTGATTCTCAAATGATTACCAGTCATGGGTGCTACTCTTGCAGTGAAGAGAAATAGTGAAGCAACATAAATGAACCCATCTCACCTATGAATGAACTTTCTTCAACTTTGAATTAGAATGTTGGAAATGCATTATGTGATGTACATTATTCGTGATCCTGGATTCTGTCACCAGTCTTTGCCCAGAATAATCTGAAGCTGATGACAATAAGGAGGCATAAGGGAATAGAGGGAGAATTAGTAAATGACTACTCTTGGAGAGTAAGGTGCAGGTAGAATCACACCTTCTATGGTTGTCAGTTTGGTTATCTTTAACAAAGCATTTTACTTCTCTGAAACTAAATGTGTGAATTCTTACACAGTATCACAGCTAACTGCAAGGGGCAGCCTGTTCCTACCAGCTCCACCCTGTGCCAGTATTTGACCACCTGCAAAACAAAGATATCTTTTCCTGGGTTCAGATGGACTTGCCTGTATTTCAGTTTGTCCTCATTGCCTCTTGTCCTTTCACTGGGCATCACTGACAAGAGCCTGGCTCTGTCTTTACACCTTCCCTTCAGGTATTTATATGCATTGATAAGATCTCCCCAGAGCCTTCCCTTCTTCAGGATGAACAGTCCCAGCTCTTATCATCTCCATGTATCAGAGATGCTCCAGACCCTTAGTCATCTTTGCGACTTTTTGCTGGACTTTCTCCAGTATGTCCATGTCCATCTTGTACTGAGTAGCCCAGGACTGGACCCAGCATTTCAGATGTGTCTCACCAATACTAAGTAGAAGGGAAGTAGAGGGGAAGGATCACCCCCCTTGACTTGCTGGCAATGTTCCTGTTTTGTTGCAAGAGCACACTGCTGGCTCATGATCTACTTGTTGTACACCTACGTCCTTCTCTGTAGAGCTCCTTCCAGACAGTTATACCCCAGTCTGTACTGGTACATGGGGTTATTCCATTCCAGGTGCAGAATTTGGCAATACTCTCTGCTGAATTTCGTGAGGTTCTTGCTGGCCCGTTTCTCCAGCTGCTTGAGGTTCCTCTGAACTGAAGCACAGGTATCTGGTGTATCAATCACTCCTCTCAGTTTTGTACCCTCTGCAGTCTTGCTGAGGGTGTGCTCTGTCCCTTCGTCCAGGCCATTAATGGAGATGTTACAATTTTAGAACTAATATTGACCCCTGGGAGACACTGCTGTTGACTGGCTTCTGGATGGATTTTATGCCAGTCATCACAGCATTTTGAAACAGGTAGTTGAGCTGGTTTTCAGTCTACCTCCCTGTCCATTTATCTAGCCTGTAGTTCAAAAGTTTGTCTGTGAGGATATTGTGAAAGACAGTGTTGAATGCCTTGCTAAAGTCAACATGAACAACAACTTCTCTCACCAAATTCATAATTTCTTTGTAGAAGGCTAACACGTTGGTCAGATATGAATTACCCTCAGTGAATCTGTTCTGATAATTCCAAATCACTTTACTATTTTTGAAAATGGTTTCTAAGATTGTTTGCTCCACCATGTACCCAAGACTTGAGGTGAGGCTGACCAGCCTGTAGCTCCTTGAATACTGTTTTTGCCCTTCTTGAAGTGGCATTTGCTTTCTTCCAGGTCTCAGGAACCTCACCCAGTCATGATGGCCCTTCAAAGATAATGCACTTGGAGGTGCATCTCATTAGATCTCATGGACTTGTGCACATCAGCTTTGGTTCAGTATTCCCTAATCTGATCCTTCTACATCTGGGATAAGCCTACTTGCCCCAGACAAAGCCCCAGGGGCTTCAAATTGCTGAAGGTGAATCTTACCAGTAAAGACTGAGCCAAAAAAGACACTTTGGCTTTTTTCTGTGTTTTATTTGTTTTTGTTTTTTTTTTTTTTTTTTCACCGGCTCATCTGTCCCCTTCAGCAGTGGGCCCG
>NW_010430789.1:31558-32365 GCF_000710305.1 Buceros rhinoceros silvestris
TTTGTTTTTTTCTTGTTTTTTTTTTTTTTTTTTTTTTTTTTTTTTTTTGTCACCGGATCATCTGTCCCATTCAGCAGTGGGCCCGTGTGTTCTCCATTCTTCATTTTGCTGCTGAAATAGCTGCAGAAACCTTTCCTGCTGCCCTTCTCAGCTCAAAATTCAAACCCAGGTGGGCTTTGGCTTTCACTGTCTCCCTCATCTTTGCATAATTGGACAGTGTCTCTAAATTCCTCCTGGGTTACCTGCTCCTGATTCCACTTCTATATGTCTGAGTTTTGTTAGAGGCTCCTTGTTATTTCATGAAGTCCTCCTACTGCTTTTACTTGATTTTATGCTCATTAGTATTGACCATTCTTGCACTTGGAGGAAGAAATACCTGAAAATCAGACAGCTCTCCTGGATTGCTCTTCTCTCCAGAATGGTCTCCCATGGGATTTTTCCAAGCAGATCCCAGTGTTCTCTCTTGAATTCCAGGTTTATGATACTGTTATTTTTCTTGCTCCCTCCTCTCGGGATCCTCATCCCACACTTACTGCAGATAAAACTACTCCTGACCTTTACACCACCAACCAGTTCTTGCTTGTAAGATTAGGTCCAGCAGAGCTTTTCCTCCTCTTGGTCCCTTCCCTTCCCTTCCCTTCCCTTCCCTTCCCTTCCGTTCCCTTCCCTTCCCTTCCCTTCCCTTCCCTCCCCTTCCCTCCCCTCCCCTCCCCTCCTTGTCTTGTGGGGGTTTTTTGTCTTGTCTTGAGTATTTTTTTTAAATATATATTGGCGGGTTTTGATGTTATCACAGAACCGCCAACCCCT
>NW_010430789.1:32447-51049 GCF_000710305.1 Buceros rhinoceros silvestris
TTGGTCCCTTCCCTTCCCTTCCCTTCCCTTCCCTTCCCTTCCCTTCCCTTCCCTTCCCTGATGCAGAGCTGCTATGTTTAATCCAATGTAGAACATTGCTTTATTGTTTTGCTTATATTATTCATTTTTGCAAATTAAATGAACAATGGAGCTATTTGGTCCTGGAATTTTCCAAGTGAGTCTTTCCTAAGCAGACTTGAGTGCCAGAGGCTATAAGCACAGATATTTTACATACTGATTGGTGTATTAATCTGTATTTACTCTTATTATTTTAAGAATTTTTAAATCTGTAGTCGTATCTCATTTGGATAAATCTTCAACTGAAGTGGATGAAGTTTAGCCTGTGTAACAAATGGGTAATAAATGAATAAGACCTTCAGGATCTGGCATGCTAATGATTACAATTTAACATTACTATAGCTCTTTCCATCTTCAAAGTGTTTCATGAACATTAACCATTCTAATTAATTTCATTTAGAGATGTTCCTACTGTATCTTTTTCTCCGCAGAACACCGTAGTACACTTACTGCTGTATCGTAATTCAAAGGTTGTTATGGCAAAGATTTTGACAAGAACAGAGAATCCCTTGTGAAAACTTGCAATTGTGCTAATTAAATCAGAGCTCAGATGTCAACATTATCCTTGAAAAGGATCCTTGTACACACCATAGGTGTGCCAAGTAGAAGCTCTTCTCAGCAGAAAAGCTAGGTTTGGTCAATCCACTTCTCCTCTGGCATGAGCCCATTGTAGGGTGTAGACAGATTTAATAACTTGCACAACTGATTGAAGCCCATGTTAATGTTCAATCTCAGGATGAGAAAACACAGATGAGGAAACAAAGAACCCATGTAACTATCCTATCAGTACCAGTCAACTTGTCAAAGGCAGATAAAGTAGAACAGAAGAATGACATACGATTGTGAGACAGTGAGGCATCTGTTTTTCATAATTTTCCTACCCTGAGATGCATTTTCAAAGTGTTATTTTGTTAGTCTATCTTACTGGGAGTTACAAAAGACAGTTTAATAGATGCATATCAGTCATTTGACAGATTGGTCCAACTCCCCCACCGTGGGGAACTGGCTGTCAGTTTTGGGATGTCTCTTTGCAGGCCTTTGGAATGTATTGAGGGTAGACTGCGAGCGTAACTGCCAGGCCACGCAAGGGTACAATAGATGCCCTTCTGCTGAGTCTTGCTGGCTGTCTGATCAGCTTTTCTTGCTGTTTTCTCAGGCAAAGCTGTAAGGAATCAGCTCCTGGAAGCTGGGTAGCCAACATGCTGACATTGAAAATTCCTGCGCTAAAACACTAGGAAGAGTCCATTGGGAGGTATCCATCAGCGTTGGAGTAACTACGTGAGCTTCTCATGTGTGGAAAATGTCATTTGAGTGTCTAACTAGAGCATTTAAAGAGATGAGCACCTTCTGCAGGTACAACTAGTGAAAGTAAGCTCAAAATGCACTGTTTCTTGCAGGTATTGAGGAGAATAAGACAAGGAGTTAAACATCCCCAGCTGTGTCAGATATCTAGAAAATTCGCCAACAAGTAAGGACTTCTGGGCTATGGCGACATTACCAGTTGAAGGAAATTCAGACCCCCAACATCAATGGACACCTACTGATTCCCAGTCACATTGCTTAGTATTAACCCCCTTCATAGGCTCATTGGAAGGTCCTAGTCAGAGGGCTACAAAATGGAGCAAAGGGACAAGCTAATAACTGGGGGTGGTTGCAGAGCCAGTACTCAGTCTCCATCCCAGATCTCTCATCTGTAACAGTTTCAGCTGAACCCTTCTGAATAACACCGATTCTTTCTAACAAGTCCAAATATTTCCTTGGAAACTGAGAATAATGCTACAAGCTGGAAGATGACTTGAACCTCTGAGAGAAATTAATCCTCTGCAGAAATCACAGCTCTTGTCTAGACTGATTTATTTCAATACTGCCTCATGCAGACTTCAGTTTCTATAGTTGTGCCATCTATCTGGAATGACCAAATGCAGACTCATCCGGTTAAGTATTTTTCTATGTACCAATGGATATCTGCTGTTCAGTAGCATACAGCTGTAGTTCACAGGGGCTCCTACAACTGCCTTTCTGGTTTCTCTTTGTAAGATGGGTAGAAAATCACGCAGGTGTTCCTGTAGGGAAAAAAATTCTGAATTTAACACTGTTTTCTATATCTTATAGGGTCATTCAACAGACAATTGTATTCCTAAAATGGCCAATTCAAAACAATGAATAATTCGTTTAGTTACTGATTATCATTGTTAAATTATAGATGTTCCTGGAAAAGCTCCTATAGAATCTTACTACCTTCCTAGATAATCCTATTATTTTAATTGCTGTTCCTTTTCCTCTTTTTCATCACTGTTAAACTCCGTAACTAATGGTGGCACTGTGGTCAAGAACCTTAGGCTCCTACATTTGGGATCTGAACAATATTTTGTTTATACATGATTTAACACCACACTGCATTTTTCTTTTTCATTTATTGATGCTTATCAGTTTGCAGAATATGACTAAATCCCAGTTGCTGGTGTAATATAAATTTCTTAATACGTCTGATTTTTCTCCTGAGATCCTGAATGCTTCTGAAGTATGATTTTACAGGAGTGTGTTTTTAACCAGAAGTACGAAGCCCTTCTGCACTGTTCCAAGCATTTTTCCAGTGAGCCCTGTTGCAGATGAAGTCCAAATGACAGTATGGAGACTGATTTTTAATCACAGATATATGCATTGTTAGGAATTGCATGACTTCCCTGTTTCATAGGAGTAATGAAGTGGGCTGGGACAAATGCCAAGTGGGTCAGTGCAGTCTGTGGCATCCTCAGGGTTCTCCAGAAGTCTCTCAGGTTCTGCTTTTTCCAGGGTTCCCTCTGGGGTCTATGTTCCTGGAGTCTCTCTGTAAATAGGTACTTCTGAAACAGTCAGTCAGAGTTCCTAGGCTTGTGCTAACAGCTCTGCTACCTACCCCCAAATCATGGTAACTGCGGCAAGTCCTCAGAACAAGACCTGCTCTTACCGAGGAGCTGCTGACAAGTTGCAACAGGATAAAAAGGCAATAGAAAACTGTAACTCAGGATTGATGTTCTGCAGTTGAGAAAGTACAGCGCAAATAAAGAAAAAGGTTCAAAAGGCTAAAATCCACTTGCATGCTCTGGGGATTCCATGGTACTGGGGGAATTGGTGCTGTGGTATAAAATAGAGACGTAAAATTCCATACTGTTGTATAGAGTGTCTTTAAAACAATGCATTTGATCTATGTTAGTATTTTCCACACCCCGCTCAATTTGCTTGCACCAAGAATTTATCCTCAGCTCCGTAAGGGTTGTTCTCAAGACCTACAGAGCATCTTGAGTAAAGGAAGCACCATCCCCAGAGATCAATCAGTCCAGCTTTACTAGCAGTAAGTACAGTCCCCACCATTGCCCCTTCAGGATCCTGACATGATTGGCATTTTAATGTTTCACCCTGATTCCTCTGAAGCTGTGATTTATCATGTAGAAAATTCAGTGCAAAATTATGTTAAAACTGTAATAAAAGCTGTTTACTGTACTTAATTGTCATAAGTCATTCTATTAAACTGTTGAGGAATATTAACAAGGGATATGATAACATCACCATATAAAATTCATACATTTTTTTTAGCAGTTGTAAAATGTGTTATAATTATTTAATGGCTTTGCAACTGATTGTGTTTGATAATTAACTGCTGTGGGTAAGGAACTGTGCTGGTATTTTGACTATCTGGAAAACACAGAACAGCCTCAGTTTAACCTGACAATTAGCCATGAAAATGATCAGGTGGTAAAAAAGTCGTCGTCTTGTTTTTTCCCCAAAAAAGCAAACAGAAAGCAAAGGAGGCCTACATCTTCCAAATGTGCTTGTTTATTTTGTCTCCACAAACATATGGATTAGATTACCAAAACACTCTTTACTGTGGGACTGCATCTGAAAAACCCCTTCAAAACTGGCAGAAACAGGTTTTATAATCCTCATTACCTGTCAGTTAATTGCAAGCTTTGTGTAGGAGAGAAGAAGTGGGTGGAATAGTATTGGTCATGACCTATGAATCACATCTTCTAAAGTATTTAGGCAGGTGCTTAGGTGTGAAGTCCCACCATAGGCAGTGAAGCTCCCTGCTTTTACATCCTGCAAATCAAAAAGACAAGGATACCTCCAAGGAGAACTGGGAAAAATTCAGACATCAAAATGTGTAACCTGAAAATCCCTGCTCAGCTCTCACTTTCAAACCTTGAAAAGCCTCACAGGCTGCCTCTAGAGGTGCCTCAGTTTTTAACCTTTAAAGTCCCTGAGAACTACCCGTTCTACTTCTGTGCCTATCCAGAACTACTCAGTCTGGAGAGGATGGATGAAAAGTGCTTAGTTCTCACTTCAGTCCACACAGACAGTGCCTCCACCAAGGGGCTCTGCTTGATCACGTGCTCTTAGAAACTGCTCATGGCATGTCTAAGAGATATCTATGACAAAAGTAGAGCAGTGGCTGCTGCTTTCTTTGAAAATGTGCACAGAGCGGCCTCGCATTTCAGCATTCATGCGGTTACAGTAGACAGAGATTCAACTCACTTTGCTGCTGAAGCAGTCCAAACCCACCTTCTTCCCTCCACCCTTGAAAGAATGACAGTTCTTTTTCCTTGCACTCACTACCTGTCCAGAGCCAGTGATGAATCTCAGGACAGAATCTGATGAAAGAAATAAAAGATTAATCAAAGAAAGACAGGAGGCTAAAGTAATCTTTCAGCCACTACCATCAGGGACATTCTTTTGCATGACAGTTTTCTGGGCAACCATTTCTGTAGCTGATCCTAGCACTGTGTCCTCCTCTGCGTGCTTGCCAGCTCAGCTAGGTTTCATCTCTGTAAAATAAAACTGAGACTTTAAAGCATCTGACAAAGCCCTTTATAACAGGAGAGGGAGCTCTCACGACAGCAATGGAAAATTTTTGAGGATGCTGTTTACCCAAGACAAGCAGAGGATAGAAACCTGTCTTTATTTTTATCAAGGAGGAAGGAGGTGCATGCACCTATCTCTATATTAGTTCATGGGAGACACTCCCGGGTTGCCTACACCACAAAAAATACTTGGGATCCGAACATATTTAAGAAGTACAGGTACCCACATAAACAAAACCTGCCAGTTGTTTGGCCCTGTCTACATTGTAACCCACGGGAAAGTGTCCACATACAAAAGGAGAAATTCCAAGACTTTCCTCCTGGGATCAGCTGAGCTGCTCCAGTGTTGCTGGTCAGCACAGCACAGTATGACACCCAGCACATGCATGATCCAGGCGAAGCCCAGAGAAACACAACAAATCCCAAGGCTCATGAGCCTTGTTTTGGGAAAACTTACTCCAGGGATACTAGCAGAACTGTCACTTGCTTTCCACCATCCCCTTCTTTTCTCCAAAGCACCCCCAAAAAGGATCATTTTACCTTTCCGGAATTATGTCCTGTGTGCTTACATAGGTGGGGAGTTAACCTAAATAGTTAATTAATGTTTCCAACAACTAATACATTCAAATTCCCCCTTTTTTAAGAAAAAATAAGAGAGAAGTTAATTTATTTAGTAAAAAGATCTTAGGAGAAATTACATTAATCTTCTCATAGATATTATTTCTAGAAATTTCCAAGAAAAAACAGATTCATAGTATTTCCTGGTCCACGTTGTTCTTTCAGCCACTGACAGAACCTTTTTCTGCAATCAGAAATTTCTGTGCATTTAAAACACGTGTCAGTTGTGAGGTAGCTTTGATCTGCAATTGTTGCAGTACATTTGCTTTATTAAGGAACAGTATTTTTATTATTGTTTAACATTTTTGAAAATATACACTAGCTGGAATCAACATCTAGTTCTCAGAAATTGTCAGTCATTCTGTAAATTATTTATTTTTTGTAGACATATATTAAAGCCCCTAAGTACTTTGCTAACCTACAAGAAGAATGATGTGCACCTCTTCCCTGGTCTTTGTCTACATCTGTTCTACAGAAATTTTTTTGCACTATATAGACATCATTCTTTTTTGCTTTTTATTTGTGTGCTCAAATGAAAAAATGACAGAACAGCTACAGGGAAATGAAAACATAAAAATGTGTAAGAACCAATCCTGCTCTTATTCGTGATGATGTAAATACTGAGCTTCTCCATTTACTACAGAGAGCAGACTACTGACTTAGGCCATAAGCTTTCACCAAAATCAGTGCAAGCTGAAGACTGTGCCAAAGGCCATCATTATTAGCGTCAATGGGGCTCTCCTTGGATACCGGGAATTTCTCGTGGGGAATCTCAGTGCAATTTCCAGAGACCGAGGAATGTGTCAACAAAAGAAGAATGAAGCTGAAAGACTCCAAATGCCAACGCTTGTCATTTGTCTTCCTAGATGACAGGAAGAGCATTGAGTCGTAAATCTGAGGAATGTCAAATGAAGTCAGAGGCATTCTTCAAATGAAGATCAAGAGCATAAACTTTTTGTGGGTTTGCAGAGAAGCGTAATGAAAATGGTACGTGACCTGATGAGACACAGAACCAGTTAAACAAGAACCTGAAGCAACAGAACATCACTGTCATAGTACTAATTCTAGGGTAGTTTTGATTAGGTCATCACTTTTCCAGCAGACAGAACATTCACTAAGGGATGTCGTTCTCATTGTCCTAATGATGCAGCAAACTTGGGAAACTGTTTTGGCTTGAGAAAATGTTGCAAAATTACAAAAGAGTTATTCTCATTTGTCATCACTGCAGGAGTCGGAGCAGTTGGTTGAAATGTGGAAGAAAGTGTTATCAGTTCCTTCTTTTATCCAAAAGATTTGAATCCTTATCAGAAGTTCCAAAATGCCACTCCATCAGGGATTTTCTGATGCTATTTCATCCTGTAAAATTAGTTGAATACAGGGTGGAGAAGAGATTGGAATCTGTCTCCTGTGCTGGTGAACTGCTTTCGGGCTAGAGATCCAGACTCATTGCTTTGCTCTTTCTCTTAGTAGTTGTTTAGATGTGGTACATGAAGTAGAACACCAGGAAGAGCCAAACAGGAAATGCTGTTTCAATGAACACTTCATTCTAGCAGAGAAGGACTTCTTTGTGGAAAGGTGTGTCTCAGATCTCACTTTTGGATGAGGTTCTGAGTCAAGGAGAGATTTTCTCTGCTGGACACTGAAGATGTAACTCAACCCTCCATAAAAATGTATAATCAGTTATTTGTAATAACTGTCTGGCCAGGAGAGGAAGACTTCTCTGAGGGAAGTGACGCTACAATCCCTACTGCAGTGTATGCTTGCTTGGCTCCTCAAGAACAACAAGGCAGCCCAGTATCTTTCCAGTCTCATGGATGGTAGATTATGGTGTTTCTAATCCACTCAGAAGGGAGCTGAGTTACCCACACTCTTGACCTATGCTCACAGTACTTAAGTTTTGGATAAAACAGAGATGATGGTATTTTCTGACCATTTTCTAAATGGAGATCATTTTAACTTTTGTTTCTTTACAAGCTCTGGGAATGAGATGCTTGGTGTCAGAAAAAAACATTTTAAGTCTGTTTCTTCTCGAATATTCTTTCCAGTTCTTCAGTTTGCCAGACAAATGTAAAAAGCGGTGATTTCTATGGTTTTAGTTTTGATTAGGTGCTACAATTCTTCCATGTAGACTCTTTTAGAAAAGGGAGTTTAGTCTGTTACCTTGTCATAAAATTGGATCTTAAAGTAGAGAACAGAAAACTGATTGAGGAACTGAGAAAGTAAAATGTAGAGCCAGTGAAAGATTAGAATTTATGTAGACTTAAAACTGATTGTTAAGAGGGAATTTATTGAACCTTATAAAACCTTCAATTGAATGCATAATGTCCCTGTAGTTTACCATTTCCTTTAATATGAACTAAAGAATTATAAATATAGAACAGATGGTAAGAAACACGTTTTCCATACCAAGAATCATAAGTGCATCTTCCTGCAGAAAGGTTTTTGGAACAGTTTCTAGGGCAGAAAAATATTCTAACCTTTGTAATATACCTGTATGATCTGTGTGGAAAATACAGGTGGAAAGTTTTGTCCACTGAAGTTTGCATTCATTCCTGAACTGCAAAAGTCACCTTTGCCTTTTTGATCACTTGGTGGGATACAGATATTCAGTTCTGAAATAAAAAAGCAATTGTTCTAGAATTACTACAGAATCGGACTGTGGTGAATGCTGAGGCATGCCTGAAAAGCCAAGAGAAAGGAAAAAGCTGCTTACCAAGATCCAGTGTGCAATATTCTGAAGTACAGTTGTTTTGGTTCCTCTTTGTGTATTTGTTTTTACCTTCATAATTTCTCTTCCAGTGTGTCTGAATCTCTTTCTAGCTATCCATTAGAACCTGTGCATCTGCAGACCTTATTAGTAGTCCTAAGATGGCATTTTCTACACAAAGTCATCTCTGAACTGCCTGTCTATACAGCTCATTCAAAAACCTTGTTTGGACCCATATCTGGGTAGATTCACTGAAGAATTGTGCTCTACCACGGGGTCACAGTGTATGAAAAGAGTAAGAACTTTTGGGGAAGAACCTGAATGTGAGTTGGAAATAAAGTTACTCCCCAACAACTGTGTAGCCTGTGAAGGTAGGTAAATACCTCTTAAGGTTAACCCAGTCCACTTTGGAGTTAAATTGTTCCCTAGAGGCACCCTTTTCTCTCCTTTT
This sequence comes from Buceros rhinoceros silvestris, assembly GCF_000710305.1. Lineage (NCBI taxonomy): Eukaryota > Metazoa > Chordata > Aves > Bucerotiformes > Bucerotidae > Buceros > Buceros rhinoceros. The sequence goes on from NW_010430789.1 coordinate 41,140, forward strand.
ACTCTGTATGTGACCCCATGGCACAAAACTTGCCAAAAAGCCAAATCCTGAGGTCATTTACAGTGAAATTGTATCAGATTTATGTTATTGAAACCAAAAGGTGAAATGGCGGTAATTAATACAGTATTTCCAAAAGACATTTAAATCTAATTCTGCTTCCTGTTTTGGCAGGGTAAATCATGAGATTTTTGATAGTGATTTTGGTGGCATGACTAACGGATTTCTAATGGTTTAGTTGAGACTCATTTGAGCCTGTATCTCAGAAACTGGTGTTGTATGTGTATTTTAAATAAAGAAAGATGAAGAAGTATATCTCAAAATCATATCCATGTTGGGGATTGAATGACCATGTAATTAGACTTAGATATCACATTTCCCTTTATTTAAACCATTCTTTACTGACTAATTTCTTTTTTATTGTTACTAGCATTGGCTTATTTCCCAGAAGCTTGCTTTATAGACTGGTATGCCCAGTACCAGACACTCTACAAGCACAAAACAGATCTGCTGCTGAGAAAAATACATGGCTTAAGACAAAAAATTAGTGCAATCTATATGCCTGCAGATGTTCGTCATAGGTAGACATAAATATCTCTTTTAATCCTTTCATCTGGTTTAATGTAATGCTGTCTCAGTTGTGAAATATATAACAATGCTAAAATGACACTGTGCCTGTGGATGTATTGATGGAACATAGTCCTTTGGACACAGTGCTGTTCTAACATGCTTATATCTCTTATGGCATCCTGCCAGTTTGGAACATGGACAAAAGACACTGGATCTATGTACCCATCAATATGAGGCAGACACAATGAGGCAAAGGCACTCAGCATGGAAGCCAAGACATTCTCTCCACCTCTGTGGGATTATGGGAGAAAAGGTTCGTGCTTACAGAGAAGGAAGTCCGAGTGTTGTCATTATGAACTGTCTCAGACACAATGATCCATTAAGTAACATCGAAAAGGAAAATTCCTTATTTCTATTTGCTTCCATCTACAGCGGTTTCCTACTGTTCTCCCTTAATGCAAGTGCCATTTGCTTCCATGATAAATTCCTGGTTTTAGTCCCACTTGCTTTATTTATTAACCAGATGATCCATCTTTAACAAACAGCCAGTGCCATGATTGCAAATCCTACATATTCTCAAAATGGCTATAAATTAAAACTCTTTTAAGAGCCTCAGGATGATGATGGGTTGCATAAAGCAGATTATTCCTGTCTGGGGTTTCCAGGAAATTTTTGTATTCCACCGATTACCTGACTTTGAAATGAAAACATCAAGATAGTTTATCTCTGAAATGCTACATCCACAGTATAAGAGACCAAAACCTTAATAGTGTCATTAATTTAATATAAAATAACAATACATTTTTCCAAGATAGCTTTCTCCATATTCCACATCATGAAATCACAGTCAATAAACTTATACACCATTGCACCATACAAATGTGTTAATATCCTTGACTGACTGAACTAATCTTTTTTCAAAACAGGCTGTAAATAAATAAGCATGGGCAGGATAAAAACCTTGGCTATATGCCTCTCGTGAAGAGACAAGTCCAGTCAGGTTCTGACATTTAAGAACAGTACAAATGAAGTGTTAACTGGCAGGAAGCACTGTTCAAGAGCCCTGCAAAGCACATACAACCCAAGCAGTCCTTAATGTCATTCTATCTATTGACTATCTTTTGCTGTCTCTTAGGTCTCAATAATTACTTGGTCTGCAGCAGAGCTACCAGGAGGTGTAAATTTAAATTGTGCATAGGCATAGAGTAGTGGATTCATTCCACTCAATTAGGGTACCTGGCTGAGATGCTGGAGTTAGGAACCTGGTCACCCTAAAATTCACAGGCAATGGAGAAACACAGAAAACTCCAGAGAGTAATTCAGCTCTTAAGAGAACTATTCTCTGGACAGAATTATTCTCTGGAGGTCATTGTCGCTCTATATTTACTACAGAGGGAGCCTTGGGCAAAGCTGCTCTTATGAGCCTCAGTGAGGTTGGACTAATCCCGGCCATTTTTCTCATGTAGTGAAATCAGTAAGTTCACAGGAGTCATGGAGTTTGCACTGAGTTGAAATACATACAAGTGAGAGAAAAACAGCTTCATCTATTTTAAAAAGTGGACATTACCATGAGTAAGTTGTTCCTTTCAGCTACTGAGGACTGCACAGAGAGGAAAAATGGCATGTTCACAGGGCATAATCATTTGGGTATTCCACTGATTTACTGCCAACTACTTCTTCATGTTCATCTTCACGTCCTTCCAAAAGTTTACGTCTGCCAAACTTTGTGCTTGGTACCCAGATGACTTGATGTTGCATCTCATTTCATTGTCTTGTAGCTAAACTGATGCTGCAATGTATCTGAAGATAGACTTCAACCCCTGTTTCTCCCCGCAAACAGCAAGAAGAGAGCTCTCTGTGAAGCAACACTAAGCAGCCAACTCCTGAGCCTGTGAGCTCAACAGTGAAGTTCCTGTGGACTCTCCTGAGCCCAGGGTTTTGCTCAGTGACCCTTCAACACATAAACTTACTGCTGTCAGTTTGTCTCTCTCCCACACTTGTCTGCCTGTAATGCTGTTTGTAATTTTCATGTTTTAGATTTTAAACATTTCATGTAGGGACCCTGCCTGAATATGTCTGTAAATCACCTATCACACAGTTGGTGCAGTAATACAATAATAATAATTAATTAATAATGGGCCCGTTCCTTAGAAGTGTCAAGAACTGGCAACTGACATTGATGTCTACCCCTCTCAGAGGAATCAAGTCATTAATAATAAATAATAGCAGAAAAATAATAATATCACATTCTGTTTTTTCTCTGTTGTGATGATCAAATCTTTCTTTCCATTTGCTAACTACATGCCTATAGATCAAGTTACATATAGGACATATGGCTTCACTCATACTAACTAACTAACTGCCCTACACAAGCTCTGGTCTGTCTTCAGATTATTTGGCAACTTAGTGAAATTTGCAAAATCTCTACAGCCTGAAAACGATGTGTCTGAGGGACCAGAACTCCAAGTGTCCTGCAAAACAATGTGAAGGTTAATTAAGTACATAGCTAGTCATATAGGAACTATATAGTCATATAGGGTAATTTTAAACTTGTTTCATTTAAACCCCAAATAAGCTAAAATCCCTAAGACCACTATCTTTCCACGCTTGTTAGAATTTGCCTGCTTTCACATGCCATTGAACTTTCCCCCAGTAAACCTGTGCATCTAGTCCACCAACAGACAACCTTGTAACCTAATCTAAGCCTCTAGTGATGCAGGGAGAGTACTCATTTCAGTGCTGTCTGCAATGGACTTTCTCTGCTGCTACACAGAGGACTTTATCTGAGGCTGTCAATCAATCATCTTTCAAGCGTAAAAATCACTTTTGTAATGAAGGGGTTATTATCCACATAATTCTCTGCTTTTCTTAACTTGCTGTTTTCCTGAGTTCCTTATGTTAAGTTATAACATCAGAGTTGATTGAAGGAAGTTAAATCGTAATCACTTGATTTTTAAAGTTGCTGGAATCTCAAAGAGCTGTGTTACTTGTAATTACAGCATTTTTCTTTACTTGACTTTGAGTCTTAGGAGACAATACTTTCACCAGTATTCCTGGTTAATCTGCCTTTAGAATAGCTTTGTTTCTTCAGCTCATCAATTTTTGTAATGCTAGCCAGTAAAACATAAAATGGGGAAACTGTACAATAGTCCCTCTGCTATGTAGGGGAAAAAAAAAAGCCGAGATGATTGACCAAAGGCTTGGGGGATTTCTGCATTTTTGTTTACAAACACATGTGTGAATGAAGTCTCTGTTGCCTGAATTTTTAGAAGAATTTACATTCTTACACCGTAAAGTTAACAAACACGATTATGAGAAGGAAAAAGAAAGAGAGAACAAGAGAACGCCATATATATTAGAAAGAACAGATTACAATTATGAATATTGCATTAAATTTTAGTTTAGGATGTGTTTAATGCTGCTTTTGTTGCAAAGCCACTGAATTAATAACCCAGCATTCAGAAAAGCAAGGCAGAGACAGCAGCACCATGTCACCCAAAGAACGAAGAATATGATGGGGTCCAGGCTTATTTGTGGTACCAATACAGAATTCAGTCCAAATCATTAACTTCAGAGTTGTGTTGCTGCATCTCTGAAAGAGAAAGAAAAACAAAAGCCTGGAATTTTTTAGGTAGCATGTTTTTTCTTTGGTAGCTAGAGATGCAGGGTCAATTTGAATGCGTAAACACAGATACCTAGTGTCACTTTAGATCCTTCTTGGCCACTTGCTGCACTCCCTGTGGGTGTGTCCTACGTTACCTCTGCTCACTCCGTGTCACCTTCATTACAGCAAGCATTTCAAGAGACATGGCAGGTGATATCTAGGAACCTGAGGCTTACTTAAGGTACCTTTTTATGTAGAACACAATCTTAAGCTTTTTACATGTCATTTCAATGAAGAAATAATTAACTCTTATAATAATTTTTCACATCTCAGAACAGGGGTATAACTTGTCGCTTTTTGGGATGTGTGTGGATCCTAGATAGAGCAGTGACTCTATCGGTGCTATCAAAATTTTTAGGAAGGTTAATGAATTTTGTGTCCATTTTTAATGTTGCGAACTTATATACTTACGTTTGCAGATGTAGCATGTGCTAAACTGAAAACTCCATTGCAGAACTGGAGCTGAGGGTACACATACAGAGATCTCATTTAAAACAGAGGTTATATTTTCTGGTTTTGATGTTCCTTAGCACAAGAATGCTGAAACATCAAGTAATTATGTTAGTACCTGAAATAATAGTTTGCTTGTAGCACAGAAATGTTGTTTTAAAGCTTTTAATTATTTTCTATAGGCATGAAAGTCCACAGTTATTGGCAGCAGTCGTGGACTAAAATTGATTAATTTAAGACTTATTTGAGAAAAGTCATGAACCTTATGCGAATCCTACACTAACAAAATTTTTCACCCATCAGAAAAATTAAATTCTCACATAAATTTAGGACTTTGCTAACTCAATCTTTCATAATTATGGGTTGCTTTTATTTGTTCCCCACTTCATCAAGGTCATACAGGAAACTTCCAAAAAAATGCCTGACTATTAGAGTTCTCAGACCATGTTTTCACATAACAAGAGTTTAAATTTGTGCATTTTATATTAAGCACGTACTTGATAGGAGGTGTAGGCATGTCTTAGAGTGGGAGCTAGAACTCGATCTACCCATCCCCCAAATAATGTCCTTTATGAAAGAGTACAGAAGTGGCACTCAATTTCTGTACCAGTGAAGCTTGGCTCTTTCCTTAGGTCACCTATTCGTTATAGGGCTTAGATAGGCTAATTTCTGAAAAAGAATTTTTAATTCTTGCCTTTGGAGTACTCTTTATACAACTGAGAAAAAATTTTGTACTTTGAACTTCCTTAAAAGAATTTCAGTATCATAGAGTACGTTCAAAATTGTATGTTCCAACACCTTAAGCTACATTAATAAGCAGAAAACAATTTTGTTTTGAAACGGTATCTTTATAGGTCATCATCATCATCATGGCTTGGCTTTGTGAGCGAAGATCTGGGAAGGGCTTTTCCCATGCTCACTGCAAGCGATGAGTGCACCCTTCGGGCCTGAGCGGTGGATTGTTTAGGTGAGGCACAGCGTGTGCGGAACTGGCTCCACCCTTTACACCTGAGGTTCATCTGCCAGGGCCTAGCGAGCTTGGACGGTGACAGCAAAGTCCTCAGGTTGTAGGTTTGGTTAGAGTATCCTTCTCTGAGATGATGGATGCCTTACAAGGCTAAATGACCTCCATCTGCCCGGGTTTGGAGTCAGAGTTGTCCTTCTCCTAGGATGGTTGCCCGAAGGCTAGTGAGCCCATCCTGCCCATGGACACACTTTGTCTGACCCTTCAGCTGAGACCTGTCTGGCTTGGGAGACCCCACCGGAGGCACATGACACCACCAGCATAGCTCTCGGCCTCAGGTGGGCACACAAGCTCCTTCCCCAAGGCAAGGGACTGCCCGTGGAAGAGTCGCTGCTCTACCTCCGGACAACACAGACTCGGGCATGGGGCGGCCGGGGCCTGCCAAGAACAAGAGTCCTGGAGGCTATCTTTATAGTTAGAATCATAGAAACATAGAATGCTTTGGGATCAAAAGGACCAGCAAAGGTCATCTAGTCCAAATCACTCCCCCACTCCCAACCCTGCATTGAGCAGGGACATCTTCAATCAGATCAGGTTGCCCAGAGCCCCATCCAACCTGACATTGAATGTCTTCAGGGATAGGGCATCTACCACTTCTCTGGGCAAGCTGTTCTACTGTTTCACCACCCTCACTAAAACATTTCTCCCTTATATTTAGTCTAAATCTCCCCTCTTTTAGTTTAAAACCATTACTCCTTGTCCTAACGCAACAGATCCTGCTAAGAAGACTGTCCCCATCTTTCTTATAGACCCTCCTTAAGTACTGGAAGGCCACAGTAAGGTCTCCCTGGAGCATTCTCTTCTCTAGGCTGACCAACTCCAATTCTCTCAGCCTGTCTTCATAGCACAGGTGCTCCATCCCCTTGATCATTTCTGTGGCCCTCCTCTGGACCCACTCCAACAAGTTCATGTCCTTCTTCTACTCCATAGCTGGACACAGTACTAACTAACTGGACACAGTTCATCTTATTAGATATATTTCAGTCAGTTTTTAAGGGGCTGTGGTATTTGCTGTGGGAGAAGAGCTATTTCTTACCCTCTGATAGATACTTTCAGTAGGTATTTGGTGGAAATGCATAATCAATGTCACTGTAACATCCCTGACAATAACACTTCCAGGGATGTCTACCCAGACATGATTTATCAGTATGAGTCTATTTTAGGGTGAAGTGAATGATATATCTCTGAACTCCACAAACAGGTTCAATTTCAAACATCAGCTGTTTGTGCACACTATTGGTTGTCTAGATTTTTAGTGGAGGAAGAGGGTTGAAATTACTTAGTATAAAAATGAGAGAAAGTATGAATATAATTCTCATTTTTTCAGTGAATATTTTGTAAAAATCTGGGTATTATGACCTTCTGTGTTGTCATTTTCCTCAGCTGTAAATCTATTTCCCTAAATAAAGGTGTACCTGGCTCACTTCTACTAATGGAAACAGACAGAAAAATCTTCATGCCTCTCAGTCAGACAAACACAGTTAACTCTGTAGGTAATGACAACAGTTATGTCAATCAGCCCAAAGCAGCAGAAGAAAAAGGTATGTGGTGTTTGCTGCAGAAAGAGTATCTGGTGTGCTACAGGTGGTATCAGTGTTGGAAGAGGAATGGACTTATGGTGATAAGCTGGGCTTTGAGTATCTTGTAGGCACATCAAAGAAGAGCTGTGAAACCTGCATTGTCTGCCTGATTACACTGAATATAGGCTAAAAGTGCCGGCCAGTTGTAATAGGGGCATCGCAGAATTCATGACATTTTTTAGGAACTTTGCTATAGAATACATCTTTTCCCTTGGCAAAGGTTGTTCTCTAAACCCCGGGCTCTGAAACTGAATATGAAGTATTTGCCCATGAAATATTGCTGAATTATATTTTTGTGTTTCTGAACTGTTTTATTCTCTCCCTCAAATGCAGTTCTCCTTGAAAAAAAAGGAGCTCTGATTGTGGGATCTCCTGTGCTTCATACATTTATACACATAATGCTATTTAATTTTTCTTATCCAGTACTTCAGTGAGACTTCTGGTGTGACTAAGGACAACTTGCATGAGTAAGAGCTCTTAGGATCAAAGGCTTTAAAATATTCTGCTCTTGTTAAGTCACTGATGACAGTCGGTGAGTAGCACAAAAAAAAAGAAAGACACAAAGAACTGCTTATGAGCAAGCCTCATTTGAAAGCAGGTGCTGTTCTGGTTATACAGCAGAAGACTCGGTTCACAGGTTGTCTGTAGACTACAGAAGACAGAAGGTTTAATACAAAACCATTGTGTCATTGACCCAGCTTGATCTGTGTTTCAAAGGCAAAGCCAGAAGTGTACTACAATTAGCTTCACATATTGTTCAGTACAAGGAAAGAATGGCACAGCTCAGCCCATGCTATTGTCCTTTTTTTACCTTTTAATCTCCTGCCCCTACTTCTTTTCAAGGTAAAAAGAGTTGAATTACTTAAAGAGATTATACTTCCTACTCAAAATCTGGGAAAGATGCTGAGAAATCACAGGTATCCTGGAGAGGTTTATTTTTCCTTTATGCAATTTTGACTTCAAACAACAAATAAATATTTCTAAACAAAGAAGATGCGAGAAGAAGTGGAAATACTTTTTTCTCCCCTTTTCTCCCTCTCTCTCTCTCTCATACACGCATATATTCATGCACATGCGTACACAGAGACACACGTTAGTTTTGCAAACTGAAATGAATATGGACATCATTGTGAATAATCTCTCAGCGCCTCATTTTCCATTTTGTGGGGATAATGAAATCAATTTTAAAAGACTAACAACAGACTGTTTTCCCATGAGTCAGAACTAATTTTCTTGTATGAATGAAGGAATTCTATACAGCGAGTATTTTGGAGTATTGGAAAAATTTTGATGACCTAGGTTTGGGTGGTTGTACTACCCACAAGTGGAAAGTATGAATTATATAGGTCAGCCTCAGCAAAACAAGAGTCTTAGCTACCAAAAGACCCATTTGCAGGAATCAGAAAGAGGAATTATATGTTCTAGATGGTTTGTAAAAAATATCCAGTGGAGCTGTTGCCTTGATACTAAAATAGCTGGATGTTGACTCAACTAATCTGTAGGTATTCACTAACCAGTGGAACTTGCATCACTCACATTTGGTCCCTTAGACAAGACAAAGGAGTAAACAATTCTGCAGGGGTGGCACCAAAGCCATCACGCTGACTGCTTACTGTCAAAAAACCTCAGATAGTTAGTACAATTATATAGGCTGCATCCAGCAAAAAAAGATGTTTTAAGCCTTGTTTTCATTTAACACACTGCTCTGGGTCTCCCAGTGCTGCTCCTTCACTATGGAGGGTGCCTAAGTCTTTATCCTCCCTGTGAGTTTGACAGAGGATCTTTGAAGGACTAAGAGTAGTTGAGGCCTTTACAACTGCAGTGCAGGAGAAGAAAGAGCTGGCATGACACTATTATGTTCCTGAAGTCTAGTATGAAGTCAATGTCCTAATCAGTTTTTGGAATAGTTTAACGTTTTCTTAGATAGGGGCAGAAATTTAATTAGGAGCTTCTAAGTCTGCAGGAGTGCTCCTGGTAGAGCTGGTAGGTACTTATAAAGCTGAGAAGGGAGGTAGGCAGAACGCTCTTTAGCATGGTCAAGGCTAAGTTGTGCTGGACATGTTAGAAACCAGAAGTCTGAGTGCCAAAGGAAATTTGTGTGTAAAACCATGGATGGTTCAAAAGACTAAGGACTACGTGTCCTTCCTGGTCTATGCAGAAACTAAGTGGAAGGCTGGGATAGAGGACTTACATTCAGACAGGAGTTGTGCCAGTGGCCTGTTTATTATATATTTTCTAAATCTCTTTGTGGAGCTATTGCCTGGTTAAAAGTGACCTCAGAAAGATGCCTGCATATATGAAAATACTGCCCTTTCCATCTGCATTTTCATGTGGGGTAAACATACCCACATGTGCCAAAAATCTCTCTTCTATATATCAAAAGCTATTTTCTTTGGAACTCAGGACTTGAATTAAATGCTTTTTCACTTGGGAGCACGAGACTCCCTTTTTTTTACAGTGGCATATAACTTGGTTGCTAGGTCTGCAGGTCCACCAGACTTTGGACGTGAAAGCTGCTATGTTTCCATTCCATTTATAACACTTTTATTTGGCATATTGCTTGTAAGAAAAACAAAGCTACGCAAGTCAGTCATTATAAAAGGCCATTATTAATTTATTCCTGCT
>NW_010430789.1:51132-71270 GCF_000710305.1 Buceros rhinoceros silvestris
GCTGTGCTAGAACTTGATAGTCTGTCTGTGTGCTTAAAATGCCTTTGTATCTTGTTCTTTGTTATCTCCTAGGCATGTAATTTAATTAACGCATGTACACTGCTTTGAAGATGTAAAGTGATATAGGAATACTTAAAGTGCCAAATTAAGGCTTTCACGGGTGAAACTGTGGGGCAGCAGGCAGGAAGTACAACATACAAACTGCAGTGTTTGAAGGCAATTTCCCTTGTAAAGGGCAGGAGCAAATATAATGCCCCAGAACTGCTGTAGAGAGCAAAAATACCAGTATCAACCATTGATAAAGAACCTGCCTTTTGCTACCTTCCAGTGAGGAAGAATCAGGGGCCTGCTGCTATCAAATTTTCTAGTTCCTCTTAAACATGATAGATTATTTTTCATGGTGACTTCACCATACAATCCTGGGGTTGAGGAAGGAACCACAATGGAGCATAAGATCTAGCAGTTTAGGCCCATAGTCTTCCAACTGTTAAAACAGGAAGCAAATGGAGTTATTAAGTTCATGTGAATAAAGTTAAACATTCATGCCTGTCACTAACGGATAGTACTGAGTGATAGATAGGCTACGTTATACCATCTTGCTTAGTCAGGGGGACATCTTGTCAGAGTTATTTCGCAATGGAAGGTCATACCTAGCAAAACTACTGTAGGATTTCAGCTGGGTCAGTAGCATTAGTCCCACGAAACTGCAGTAAAACAACACAATATCTTATATATGGGCATGCAAAGAGCTCAGATGAGAGAGATGAACTGGCAGTTAAAAGAAATTTGTAGACTTGGGACCCAGTAGCTTTCTGATAGTTTACAGTTGTTAGGAGCCAATTTCAGGCAGCAAGGATGGAGTCAGTTGCCTAAACAGACTTTTCATGCCATTTGAAATGCTGATATATATCTGAGGTTGGGCTAGCAGATATGGTGCAAGCCCTATGAGGGACAGATGCCCCTCCAGAACAGCAGCTGAAGCTCAGGAGAGTGTTGATCTGCCAGTCCTACCTACCAGCCCTGCATGGACGGTAGAAGATGCTAGGATGTTTCAGATGGCATTGGCTTCCTATGTTTATGCAACTGAATCCCATCCATTCAGACAAGCGCCACCATTTGGCATCAGAAAGAGTGATGTGTGTAATGGCTTCTAGTCAATTTCCATGTCATTAATCTCTCTTCTTCTGGAACTTCTGCATACAGCATACATAAACCCTGTACCACAACTGCTATTTACAGTTTACTTTTAAAAAACAGATTTTAACTGAAAGAAAATAAAATTGCTCTAATGCATTTTTCAGATGGAATTCTCTACCAATGACTAGTTAGTTGATCTCATTTAGGCTTTGTCAAACACTTTGCAGTTGTCATGACTTCTTACGGCATCCCACCCCAAAGACCAGCCAATCAACATTGATATCATAGATTAATATAGAAGAAGCACTTCTTTTGTCTCAGCTGGAAACTGTTCTCTGTATGTTTTATTGTGATCTTAAAATTTGTCACCCGGTGTGGGAACGTTGTCATTTTTTTGTATGCGCTTTATCTTGTCTTGGGTGGAGGTGGGGAGAAATCAGCAAATCAGCATATTTTTCACTCTGACTGACGTGATCACTTCTGATGGGTTTTATCTTGCACGAGTTTATTGCATTATTCACAATAGGATCCCTATTATGAAGTGGATGAATGTTACTATTCACTCAAAACAGATGCACATTAAGTGACAGTCACTGAGTCATTGCCTTTTATATGTCAAGGAAATCAGTGCGAAGTTGGCTGTTGCTTGACACGATTACATCAGTCAGTTTGCAAAGGACAGCCATCCTTCAGTAACAACAATATCATCTTAATTTCTACTGTATAGCTTGCTGTTGCCATGCTGTCCTATCTTGGTTTTGTTGTAGCTGCTGTTATTTTTGCAAGAGCCACCAGATATTGTGAAGCAAAACTCATTATCAGCTTTCTTCAGTTGCAGTGATGTATCTCTATTTCTTTTTCTGATAAACAGTGAACAGTCGGAAGGGTTCATCTTTATATAAATATGTAAAGCTCTGTTGCCAGTAGTCTTCCAGTTTTGATATTTGTTCTAATTGCCCTGGGAAAACTATTTACAGATTTTAGCTTTTTTCCCTCTAGAGATGTGTAAATTTTCAAATTCAATCATTATAATGATGAACACGTGTTGAAGAAACATACTGCAAGTAGCATATACCTGTCAGGGAAATTTTTTTTCAGTACATCCAAGTAAAATCTATCCTAATCACTATATCAATTTTTCAAAGGCAACAGAACAACAAGACATTTCTAGCATTGCATTTAATGATGACAGCTGAAAGATATAATAAAGTGTGAAAAAGCCTACATTGTAGAGTCACATTTTTCTTTTTATTGCTAGTTCAGTGTATCTTGCATATTCTCTTGATGAGCCTGTGTAGTCTTGGTTTCTGTAGAGACTTGAATGAAATTAAGGAGGTGCTGTCATGTTGTTATCAGCAGAAAGTTTAGATTTTTCTGAAAGTGCCCTCATGCCAACATCTCAGCTTTGTAAAAGCTCTGCTTTGCTGTCCTGTACGTCTGAAATTTGACTCTAGTAGTTCATAGAATTTAATTTCTTTTTTGTTTCTGTAGAAATAAAAAGAGCAAATTCGTGTACATGATCTAAAAGAAATCCATCTATATTGCCTACTGCCTGAATAGGCTGACTAATGATAACTGATGATTATCTGCTTGGAAAATAATGGGCAAATTTCCCTTGCTGTAACTTCACTGACTTCAGGCTGTGCTGTGTTTTAATTATAACAAGCTCAACACAGACTCAACAAAGAATTAGTAGATGTGCTAAAGGGAAAAATCCTCCTTTGGTTGGGTGTCAGACTATTACTATTATTTATTTAAGTGCTTCTAACGTGACAGTCTTGACCTATTTGGTCTTTTCTTCTGCTAATGGTTGTGAAATTGAGACAATTCACTCGGCATTTTAGACTGTCATTAAAAAAAATGCCCAAGAATGACAGAATGGAGACATTTCTTGCCCATTTATGTCACTACAAGCTGCTTAAAAGAGTTGCTTTGCTACACTGTTCACAGTGAAGAGGACATAAAGCCCTCTTGTGACAAATTATTGTACTTGGAGCAGAAAACCAAGGTAAATTCATTTCAGCTACTCCATGATTGGTCGTTTCTGAAGGTATCAGACAAAATCCTGAACCTTAACATCAGTGGAAGGCTTCTTGTTCCATAGGGCTATACTTGAACTCAGAGTGCCCCCATCACATTCCCTTAAAAAACCCAAGAGTTGTTCTTACAGTTAGAAATTCAGATGATGCAATGTGAACATTGAATAGCGCTGGGGTGTATTGCCATTGTGAAAGTGTGTTTGGGGAGCTGTACAGAGTGTTAGAGAATGGGACTGCAGATCCTGACTCTGACATGGATTTCATTTGGGAGCTTTTCTTTTGTAGACCTCCTTTTTCCTTTTCCTTTTTTTTTTTTTTTAAAATCAGTTTACACTTTTAATCTTTCTCTTTTCAGTGAAAGCAATGTTATTTTGGAGTTTAGTCAAGTATTTGTCAAGACTTTATTGATGCAGACACATTATAAATGTTATCCAAAGCATATGCAGATCCACAGAAGTAAATATTTAACCGGCATACTGTCTTCAAGGATACTGATGTAAGACAGGGGCAGAAGTATAGGAGCTACAATCTGCTCAGAAGTGCAAGGAGCCATATGTGAGGTCTCTGTACACAGAGAAAGCAAGGACAGGCCCCTTATGCAGCTACTCCAGCTTCCCCCTTTGCTCTCACCATCTCCTAAGATCTCCCCATCTTCCTCCCACCCCTTTTCTCATGCCTCTCCATTCACATAGGTTTCACTATCTGATATAGCTACAGGCTTTCTCAGGCTGCAGGCTTATAGCTGGCATTGGCTCCTCCACATCTTCCTGTCTCCTTTCCCAGCCTGGTTGGAAAGACAGTCTGGAAAAGGTTTATACTCTTGGCAAAAGAGCATGGGGAACTGTGGGGACATGGGGGGACATTGGGAAATTGGACCAAGAGGTCTCTCCTCAGTGACAACCCTTTCTCTCTAGTCCCTTCAGCAGTGATGACAACTTACCCTCCCTCCCTCATGCTGCAGATCCCAATTTCTTGCTCCTCAGCTCTCCAGAATCCATCTCACTTTCTGTTGCAGCCCATGAGTGGGTGGAGGAGGATGAGTCCAGCTTGATGCTCACATAGTTGCTCCCTGTTTACTCCCTGGGACTGTGGGCTACCAGATGGACTATAGTGGTGCAGTTCCTCACATATTCACATGTCCAACAGAGCTGAAGAATTTAACACGTGGTGCAGAGGACCGAGCATTTCTTTTAACAACCTGGAATAATTTTTCAATTTATTCAAGCTGTCCTCTCTGCAAGTAAACTGAACAATTAAAGGGCATTCACTTACTTTTCATGCACTGAAAGTATGAATTTTTCATTACATTCCAATTCACATTTTTTTTCCCCAGCTTCATTAGCTGTCTAGTGTGAACTTTATTGTCTACACATTCATAAGATTTAACTAGCTGGTGTATTTGGGGGAATATTTTGCAGACTGTATCTTGTATTCCTCTCTGTATAAGTGTTGTTATTCTCTGAAAGTGAAAAGAGAAATAAAAGGAAGAATATATAATAATCAAAAGCCGTGTTTCTTTTCAGGCAGCAGCACTCAGAAGTCTGCTGCAAATCATGCTGTGTAGGATCTTGTAAAGCTTGATTGGAAACATATTATCATATTAAAAATGTGTATATCTCTTCCTTCCCTCCTTCCTCTCTGCCCTTAGAATAAAGCAAAACATGGGTTTCAAGGGGATTTTGCTCTGGCAGACAGCTGTGTTCTCTGCTAAGGTTACTCTTTCCATAAAGTCTAAAGACATGAGTTTTTAAGACCTTGTTAAAGACAAAGTTGAAGCAAACAGACTGGCAGCATTACAGCTATTTCAGGTAAAAAAGGCAGGACTTTTCAGAGACCCTTCTAAGGGTGTGTAGTGAAAACTATTTGGGAGGTATTCCCATCGTGAATGCCCAGCTGCCTAGCTCAGATCTGTTGCAGCAGTTCAGGGATGAAATAGAGAGTGACCTGACCCGATTAAACCTTGGCAGCACCCCGCTACCAACAATACGTGCACCCTAAGTGCTGTCCCCATTCACAAGCGTGAGTGCGCGCTGCTAATGTCTTGGGCTGTGTTTACAAAGTCATTGAAGTCAGCATGATGTTGGACACTGGCAGGAACAGTCTATTCCAATCTAATGCACAAAAAGCCTGTCACACAGGAGGAGAAATATTACATTTAGTTGCTGTGTAGCTGTGAAAGTGGGCTATTAACTTCTAATACAGCCCTTTTTTTTCCTTCTGGGAAGCTACAGAGACATGGCATTAAACCTGTGACTGCCAGAGAAAGGGAGGGCAAGCAGGGGTGGATCAGTGAGGTCTCAGGTCAGGATGCTCTGTCATGAGTGCAAGCCTTTCCTCTGGAGCTGGTGACCACTGCTCTCCATCCTTCTCCAACTTTTAATGTTACTACTATGGGAGCTTGTTTCACTCAGAAACATATGTACCCTGTGGAAAGCCTAGTCCTGCCTGCTGGCAAGAGAGGAAAGAGGAAAAAGGAGGTTTCTGAAATAAATCCAGGTGACAGTGCTGAGATTTTGGTATCAAAGCTTTTCCTTTTGGCTGTTTAGGATGATGGCATCTGGCTAATTAGGCAGCACCAATGTGACATGGACTTGGACTGTACTAGTTTAGAACACTGTGTCTGGGGCTGCTTGAATCTTGATCTGGGGGCTGATTGCTCTCCTAACATGTACCTGTCACTGACTGCTTTTTAACATTTGTGGCTTTGTCCTTCACTTAGATAACAAGTTCTGAAGTTTGACAAAAACTTGACGAATTGATAGTATTCATTCCTCAAATTGTCCCTTTTCCGTTGCTTGGATGTTTCATAGGACTGATTCAAGCTTTACTGTCTCTCAGCAGGAAGATGGAGGGAATGTTTAATGACCGTAGCAAAGACATTCTGGATTTGTTTCGGACCACCTAATTCCAACAAGTGCAAACTTCATACTTAAAACATCAGTCTCTGGTGGCACTTTAGAACAGAAACCTTCAACCACACACCAAACCCTGAACTCAGCTCAGATCGGTTGGGATATGCATTTTGAAACAAAAAGTGTCCTGGCATCTGAAACAGATAGTCTTAATAAATTTGTTCTAAATGCTATTTAAAAGAGTAAAAAGGTTTGAAGAACAAAAAATTGTGATTCATTATCCTGTCATAACAATATCTTAATAAATCTCTGATGAAAGTCCTCCTCCTAATCTAGTGTCCAAGTAAGAGGTGGCAGTAGGTCACAGTTACATAGCAAAGTTGCTGTCTTTTAATTTATTTACACTGGCATTAGCTTTTCTTGCTTAAATATCACTTGCTGTTTCATATGGGGTCTCTGGAATTTAAAAGGTGTCTCTTGTTTGCCAGGATTTAAACATATTTTATGAGGATCATGGTTCAAATGGAAAGAAATTGTGCATTTTGGAGTAATTCAATGAAGCTTTGGAGATAGGTCTTGTTACCTTTAATATTTATATTACCCCCTAGAGACATCAGCTGAGATGAGGATCTGAACTGACAGCTCATCTTATCTGTTGTAAAAGACAAGTTCTAAACATTTTTGATGAAAATGAAGTGTTATTGTTGCTATTTTATAGCAAGATACTAAGCCCATAGAAGTTAGAGTTTCACTAGGCACTGAATCTAGATCTTCTGAGTTGTGTGTTGCAGAAATAGTATTCCTGTTCAGATGTATAAATAGACCCTTTCTACTCAATGTGTAAATTTCCTGAGAACCTTAAACAAGCTGTTATTTCAAAGTCCGATTCCCCCTTTCAGAGTGAATGTGTGATGAAGAGGGGGAGAGAATGAGAAAAAAACCCATGTAATATTAACTGGAAGAGTTTACCTCTGACATTTGTAGAACATGTCTCTGGCTCGAACACTGCCATGAGTGAATGAATATTTATGATTAGGGGCAAATGTTGGGAAGCCTATTTGTATCACAGTATGGCAAAAAGAGCAGTTTCCTACGTGTGCTCAGGATGGGGCAAGAAGAGTTTTGTGAGGGCTTCATTCCAGCCAATGTCACTCAGCCAAAGCCCCTACCTGCTTCAGGGCTCACTATCCCTTGAGATTGATCCGTGCAACCATCACAGGGCATTTTTTTGTTTGTTTGTTTTCGGTTGGGTGGCTCAGACACAACTAAGGGCAAAATTTGGGCTGTAGTTTATTTATTACTGGAAATGATGTGTGTTGTGGAAAGAAGACAAGGTTGGTTTTTTCCTAGCTCAGGTTGGATCTGCAGGCTGGCAGTTGGAACAAAACCATCACTGTGTGCAACGTTAGTGAATTTCCTTTGGGTGTCTTTAGGGGAAAATAAACACGGAGTCCCCTGAATCCTGAAGCTGTTTTACAGTCAGTTTTAGAGAATAAACACACTTTAACCCCAAACTGGCACAAAAGAACATGCTAAATTACACATACTATCTGAACAGGGAAGTTGTACTCTAATTGTTGGATATCAGCTTGACTGCCTCTGAACTAACAGTTAAAGCTGTATTCATTAATCTGAACAGGGAAGAGCAGGCAGACTGTCACAACATACCTTAGTTCAGTAGACATGCAGAGCAGGTGAGAGAATGCTAACTATTTACACAGTGAAGCAGCTGATCTCCATCAGCCCCATCACTTAATGATAAAGAGAAAAAGGCAACAAACCGCAATATCCAGAGAGAGGTTTATGATATATCTGAAAGTCCAAAGTCCCAACAGGCAAAGTACAACCTACAATTACCCAGAATGATTAGAATTAATATTTTAAAATGCTTTACCAACTCAAGAACTACTAAAGACACAATTTATAAATGTGTTATGGTCCATTTGCTGTATGTACAGCTTCTGGGGAAAAAAAACCTCCCTTGGGAAATAAGCATGAAATTCACTACTTTTGAAGAAAGCACTGGAAGCAACAATGCTGTTTCAGAAAGAAAAGGACCTGACCTCAAACTGGGAGTGAGGTAAGTTGAGATGCAAATTTTCTTCAAACAGGAGCTGATTAAGAGAAAAAAACTGGATTTGTAAAACTCAGTTGAACCCAATTTCAGTGCCTACTGAAATTTTCACTTCCTCTTTATCTTTCCTGTTTAAGAGGCAGGTTAAGGGTTAATAGATTTGCCACTGAGAAATCTGGATATTTAACTTCGGGATAGCAGTGTTGTTGAATGGAAGCTGCTGCTGTGTATGAGCTGTAACATAAAAGCTCTGGCAAGACGTTCTGGGATAACTTAAGATGTTACTGTCTTCAGTTGTCTATCTTACCTCTCTGTCAGAGGATACCACCACAGTCATGGAAGCTGGTATAAAGGAATTGCCAGCATTCTATCTGCTCTGCTTTACATTCTGACATTTTAGTTAAATCCATCTTCATCAGCAGTGTGAGCGAAAACCAGTCAGGCTAAGATACTTAAGCTGTGCTTCTGTTCTTTGCAGACTTCATTGCGGAGGTGGTATCTATCAGAAGAGAGGTAGGGGTTGGAGTTATATGAGTCAACAGCATTTTAAACACAGCCAGACTTATAAGAGCTAGCATATAAAAACCCTAAGGTTTTTTTGTTGTTGTTTTTATTTTGTTTGACTTACTTAGTCTTGTCTACTGACAAAATTATGGAACAGGACACAGCAGAGGCAGCGATTCCATAGATAATAGTTGTGAGAAGGAGTCTTCATCTGAAAGGAATTAAATTGTTTCTGCAAGTGTATCTCAAGTGGAAGTATAGTCACAATTGGAAACAGCTTGGACATTGCTGATCATAACAGTTTTGTAAACATTACTTTTGACGGGTCTGTGCTAATGTGAGTTGCTTGTCCAAACCACCCAGGACAAGTCTTCAAGGGACCATTTCATCATGTTCCCCCTGATTCTCTGAGCTGAAGCAACACCTTTCAGGAGTTATACATATATAAAACACATAATTGTTTGCGGGTTTCCTACCTGCATGTTCCTAGTTACCTAATGAGGGACTGAGCAATACCAGCTGCACCATGCCTCTCATATTTTTGTGTGACCCTCACCTGGGAAGAATCCAGAATATTGTTGGAAATTTCATGTGCTGAAAGACACACCTTGGTGATGAGATGAGGAATGAGATTTCACACAGGGCAAAGTCAGTGAGAGCAGCCATGTGGAATCACCACATGGTGAAATCTTTAATTTCTACAAATTAAGTATTTTCTGTCTTCATTTTCTTTTACAAAAGAAGCTTTGTAAAAATTTGCTTTCACTGACAGAACTTAGTTTATAGTTTCTCACTGTAGCTAGATCTGGATAGCCTGGAGATAGACATTATGTGAGAGAAAGGAGGTTTTCCAATCTATCTGAATAAAGCACTGGTAAAACACTGTGCTCCTTCATAAGAAATTTGGATATATCTCAGAAAGACTGCCTGCTTCTGAATGTGGAAATGACACAAGTAATATATACTCTGCTATTTTCTGTTTTGTGATTAATAGCCTGTAGTCAACACGTAACCCAGGATCTATTTTTGCACACAGAAAAAGACACTCTCTTGCATGAAGCATGAGGCATGAATAATTTTGCTGCTTCTTGACGTATGTCTTTCCACCCCACCCCGCCCCAGCCAGTGACATAGAATTCCTTTCCCTAGCTGTAAAAAAAAAAAAAAAAAAAAAAAAAAAAGAAGGAAAAAAAATTGTGCTGTGAGGCAGATTTGTTATTGGTGCTGTGCCATAGTCTGGAGTACCAAACCTTCAATGTCAGATTTTGTAGATATTGGATCCAGTTAATCACAGACATGTTGGTGGTTTTTTTCTACAACCTTTCACAAATATTCACTAAAACCAGACTTATCTACGCTTGTCATGGAGTGCAGTTCTGAGGTGTGCAAGAGACTATGTTGCCTGAACCACATTTCACTGCGGCAGCTCCCTGACTCCTTACATACTGTTGCCAAAACTTAACGCTTACTCTGATAGTCAGCCAAGCTGTATGTTGTATACCTTGAGAAGCCTTGTGACAAAGGTAAGTTCATCTTTTAAATATTGATTAGGTAGTTCAGGATCTCAGTACATAGGCAATGCAAGTACCTTAAATTAAAACTAGTAATTTAACTTGCAAACATTCATACTGGAACCAAAACAAAACAAAGGATGAACAAAATTATGTCTATCTGTTAAATTTGAAGATGGTGTTTATATGTTTTTTATACTTGTTTATATTTCTTCTTTATTTTTTTGTTCCAGAGCCAACACATGATATGTAAGTCTTGGTACATTTTCTGATTTTTTCTCAACCAGTGATAACGATTTTTGACTCAGGCCTGTGAGGTGCTGTAATGTCCAAAGTCTGCTGACTGACCAGTGTTCACCCTATGAAGGCCAGAATGATGAGCGTGTCAGGATCTAGTTAAAAATAGACTGATGTATTTTCTAGTCTTGTGAATTACACTTATTTCTGTGCCTGTGTGCCTTGGTCTCCATTACAATTTTGGTCTAAGGGTACTGATATAGCTCATCAATGAATTGACAGCTTGAAGCAAAAAAGATAAAGAAGCACATGTGCTTATTCATTCCGAAAGTAAAAAAGATGACTCAATTTCTTAAGTCAAAGCCTAGGTGCTCAGCTGTACACCTTTTATTATCTTAATTAATCTACTGTAACAGAAAAGAAGCAGTGTGGTGAAGCATACTTATTCAAACCACAGTTACATTTCTTGAGCATAATGAGCGAACACAGCATTTAGTGCTCCCGTTTGAACTCCTGCCTCCTAGCGGAAAGTAGGAAAAAGGGCTGGGTGTGCTTACATGAAGGCAGATGTGTAAGCATCTGCACTGGTCATTGCAAGATTTAGAAAAATGGCAAATGATGCCGGTGGTATTAGTTAGGTCTTTACATGTATTCCCATTAAAATTTTGGAGATCTAGAAGCAACATGTTGGTACAGAGTTTGATTTGCAAACTGAATGGCGAGTGGATGATGGATTCCATGCTGAGCTTGGACACAGTTTCGAGATCCCTCCTACTTTGTGAGAAATGACTGCAATCATAAACCCCCCACATAATGAAGACTTTAGTAGGAGCAGGAAATGCTACCACACCAGGAATTTGCAGGACATCTGGTAAATCAACAACATTATCACAAACATCATGGCCAACAGTCTGAGCTGTAGCAACAGTAGATTCATTTTCCAAATGTTCCAACTGAGAAAGCTACTCAGACCATTCCCACTATACACCAGATGGTTGATTGGTAAGCCAATATTTTTTCTATGCACAGAAGCTTACTCTTCAATCATTAGGAAGCATTTTGCACAGGGACCAGATATTTTATTAGAAGCAGGATTTTCTCTGGCCCTTGTTCTGCCTAAGAAATATATATATTGTACAACATACACATCACAGTAAGGGTGATGGCAAGATGCTGGAAGAAATGTCTCATTCATTTATTCTGCTGAAGTCCACAGACGTATCAGAAACCTCTGTGATGAACTGTCTCCCTTTCATTTTGAATGACGATAAACATTTTAAGTGATCTACAGCGCACTAAATTGCATTAAATACGACACAATATCAAACCCATATGAAAATGAATCAGCAGTGTCAGAGCGCCACAAAACTAGCCTAGTGATACAGTAGCTTAGACTAGTGCTTAGTAGTATGATCATTCAGGCTCCAAATAATTAGCATAGCACAATTCCTGGTACAGTAGTCAAGATAAACTATCTGCCAAATCAGTGGAAGTTTTGCTTTATTGAATAGGCATTTCAGATAAAACTTGAGAATAGAGGACAGAAATGACTTTTTATGTTGACTTTGTAAAATGCTCTCTAAATTGTAATAGCGACTTTGCTTGCAGAGAAAAATCCTCGTACTACTACAGTTTCCAGTTTTGCTATTAGTCTGATAATAAAGGCTTTGATGTAAATGTTCATTCTTACTTCTGTTTATCTGTGTTATAGCTGTAGTTGTAAATCACTGGATAAGTTCCCAGCTCCATGAATTCAAATTTGTCTGAAGTCCTGTAAAAGGCAGGAATTTTTTGAAATGTGTTGCAGTCTGATATTTGTTTCTTCTATGGAACCAAAGAGAAATATAATATTTATATATGATGTAGGTGGTATGTCCTATAAACATGGTTACCTGGAATACTTTTTAAAACATTAGGTTAATTTTTCCTTTCAACTTCACCAAACTCTTTCTGCTTGCCATCAATATTTCCTTGACTAGTGCATATGTCAGGCTGATGTTTTTGAGGGAATATCAGCAGCAATAGTAAGACTTCTACAAAAGGCTGGGAAAATACATTGTCCTGTTTGGTTTTTTTTTATTTTTAATTCTCCTAGAGTTTATCAATCAATCAGATGAATTTTAGTACTACATTTGAATGAAAACTTGAAATTAAGTAGCAGGATTAGCTTATATGTTGGGAATGTGCCATCTGCTTAGTTCTACATCCATAAGAAAATTCAAGACAGGCTTGGTAGAGGTTGAAAGCTACATTCTCTCAAGTGTCCACACTGTGCAAGCATTATTGAACAAAATAAGCAGAGGATGAGTTGGATTTTTCCTGAAACTTCTCTTCCTAGCTGGTAGAAGTGGCAGGCTGGTCACTGGAGATGTGTAACGTAGTGACATATTTCAGTCAGGACTCACACACTTCTGCATGCTCACTCAATAAAATACCTGAATGGTCACCTATGGGCTTAAAACATTTTACGCAAAACCTATGTCTCTTTTTGGCTTCCCAAATTTTTCCACTTTATCTCTTTGAACCCTGCTTGCACAAAGCCACATTCATATGCTTAACTTACTTAGCAGTAATACCACTGAAGCCAACAGACTCCTGTATGTAAAATTTTAAGTGTGTTTGGAGGATTTAGTATTAAACTCCAAATCTGAGATCTCTGAATTTGGAAGTCTAAGAGCTTCATGACCTTTCAAGCATGGATTATCCTTATTTTCTATGGAAATTGTTCTGAACATAATGCTTGTGCAGTATGTGGAATAACGGAAGCTCTTTAGGGGAGTTCTGGCCTCTTTTGGATGGGAGTGTGGTATTACTTAGATTGCAAAAGGAGTATAAGAGAAACGACACAGAAGACTCTCCAGGCTAGATCAGTCCAGACAAAGTAGTTCAAATCCTGGTCTCAATAAAGTAAATGGCAGCTATGCCCTGTGACTTTAACTGTCAGTGAAGAGAAACAACTGTGTATTTGCTAAAATCTGATACTGAGCTGATAGCAAAGAGACCACATTACATGGTTACAGAAATATTTGTGTTTTTTTTTTTTTTAAAAAAAGAACCCAAACAAAATGACAGAAAAATACAGACCAATGCATTAAAACAGGATTTAACAGAAAGAGTTAATTCTGGTCATAGTTTGCTTATAAAAAGGAGATTTAATATAGTTTTCAATCATGTCAATTGAAATGCAACTTTCCCCAGTGATAGACTTGCCTACATCTATCACAAGGTAAACAATCTGTGCTAAAAGCATAAAGACTTATTTTTTCTTTATTCTTATCTCAGTGAAACAGTCCACTGACAGAAGCGCCTTTTGTCTGGAAAAGATTTGGTCGTGTTTCACCCTAAACTAATGCAGAAATAGAGGCGTATTACAGAAGTTTCAGCTGCCGGTGGCAGTGGAATTCATTGGCCATTATTTTGCTCTCTAACAAATAAACGCAACTTATTGTTGCCAAATAGCTACATGCAGATTTGCAGTTCCTTAAAAGTAACTTACTTATCAGCTTTGTCAAGAGTATAAAAAGTCATTAATGACAGGAGCTTGCAGGAAGAAAAGGAAAAAGGATAAAGAGGCATTAACCTAGGAGACTTCATTTTGACAAAACTGAGTGATATGAAGCAGTTTTCCTGGAGGGATGATCATCCAGCTGTTGAAACGCTGAGACGAGAAGTATGTGGGAGTTGTTAAGGTGTAACATCCGTCTGAAATTAGATGGGTGGTATTTTAAGTTGGGCAGTGGGGTTGTTTTGCTTTACTGTCTTGAATAATTTGGCCTCTTTATACCAGACTCTTAAGAGTTCAGGCAGGTGATGGTTAAAGAATGTCCAAGGCAAAGCTGTCGCATCTTGATGTCTGACAGTAGAATCTGTTTCCAGTGGAAGCAGTGGAAGTCTGGAAGAATCAGGATTTTGCTGAACAGCTGAGTTCCTTTAACAACCCCTTGCATGAATGTGAATTGCTGGTAATAGCACATCTAGGGGCATCCTTTAATTTAATGAAGAAATTTTTTTTGGCTTATGTCAGTCATCTGCAGAATGAAAATACATTATTCTTCAGGCCTTTTCCATCCGCTTAAACAACACAGCTCATCTGTCTTTAGGAATCTCATTTCACAAAAGGCATGAGTTGCTTCTGTATTCCACGTTGTCCAGTAACTTTGAATTGTACGTGGTCACTTAGTGAAGCAAATAGAGTAAAAATGCCAGCTTGGTTATTTTTATACTCTATTTTATCAGGTATTAAATGATCAATTAGCTGTAGGCATGTAAGCTAGAGCACCACAATGATAACAATTTTTAAAGACTGAACTACTAACATATTATCTGTATGACAAATTCTGCTAAATCATCTGAATGTATTTGTGTAAATATGATGTGTTCTGCATTGGGAAGAGCAGAATAAATTTAGTGGAGCACTTCTTAAATTTTAAAAAGTAAATCTGTGTTGGTGAAAAAAGTTTGATGGCCTTGCCACTCCCTGTAACCAGAATATGATGAAATGAAATTGCATGCTTGTCTCTGTCCTTACCTTAGTTACAGCCTTTGACACCTTCTTAAAACACTCCTTATTTCTAGATTTTCACCTTTTCCGTG
This sequence comes from Buceros rhinoceros silvestris, assembly GCF_000710305.1. Classification (NCBI taxonomy): domain Eukaryota; kingdom Metazoa; phylum Chordata; class Aves; order Bucerotiformes; family Bucerotidae; genus Buceros; species Buceros rhinoceros. The sequence continues at coordinate 66,080 of NW_010430789.1, forward strand.
CAGTATTGTAATTACTCTTTCAAAAAGAAGATTAAGTATGACTGCTTTGTCCCTGTTCTTTTCTCCCCATTCCTCACACTCTCCCTAAAGCTTCCTTACATTTCTGAGCACATTTTGATTTTCAGAATTTTGATTGTTCGCTATTGGTTTTCCAGTTACTTCTCTGGTTGCTCTTCCACTACCTTCCACTATCCATCTTTCTCCCTTCCTTTGTTAGAAGCAGAATTTTGTTAGTGACTAATATCTCATTAAGAGATCAGATGAAGAAAAAAATTCATTTACTATTTCTTCATCAGTCACTCTCATATCAATGTCTTCATTGTGATCTCTCCTCTCATCAAACTTGCCTGCCTTGTCTCCCGTATGATTATCTGTATGTTTTGCCTCCCTTGAAGTGTAGAGGAAATACAAGCAAACTCCTTACCCTTCTTTTGAAACCCTGTCAGCTGCCAGTGCCACTAACAAAACTCATTGACTTATTTTGTAACTGCAGAGGTCATTTAGACTCTACTTTTCTGTTGCTTTGCATATGAGAAAGCATCGCTTTCTGTGTATCAATACTGCTGTTGCTATTGCTTTGGCAAAATGCCTATGATCCTTCTCTTTCTGAATAGACATTGAAAACATTCCTCCACTCACTCAGTTTAAACAGTTTTGGTTCTTGTTATCTCTTCATTGCTGGATTCCTTAGGAAGCATATAATTTTTTTCTGCAAAACATGCAATCACATAATTTTCCTTCACAACCGTTTTCTGTGTCTGGGTCATAGTGACTCACATCATTGGTTCTCTGTCTGCTTCAGACTTTTGTTCTAACCTTTCTGAATCTAATGTCATCCCAACTTTGAGGTGAATGGTGAAGGATGAGTAAACGCATTGTTTGGTTATAGGAGTATTAGGTTTGTACATGTAGCTGTAGGTATCACAGTTTAGGGGTGGGTGAAAAGCAAGCAAGCACGAAGAGAATAAGATACACTTTGAACACTACTTTTGCAGAGGTGCTATTTTTCAATTCCAATAGCCAACTAAAGGAGCAAATCTAATGTAAACAACAGTTTGCTAGCAGTTGTAATTCCTAACTGGATAGGTAAATTTCCTCCATTTTATGAAATTGATCCCTGGCATCTAATTTAGCTTTATATTTTACACTACCAGAACAAGATGTCTAAACCATTCTGCTTAAAAGTTTAAGTTAATCACTCTAGATCTGCACTCTTAACCTTAAGATCCTTAGAAATAAACATCTGAGTACTAAAAGCCATTTCTTGAACACCAGCCTAACAGCCTAAGTTTTGGAGTTGTGCTACCAAACTGGCTTCATTGTCACCTTTTAATCTTTTCAGAACCATTTGTTTTTCCATGCCTCTTCCCATTTCAGCTACTTTTAATTGTCTGCAGGTGGGCTTCTACACAAAGCCCAGAGGTAGGCACAGACATCCAGAGATGCTTTCCAGACTGAAAAGGTTTAGTTAAGAAGGAAGGATCAAAAGAGAGACAAAATAAACTCAGCAGTTAGTTTGCAATAGAACCCTATCTTCCAGACAGCAAAGTCACATGAGTTGGATGATCATCACTCTGAGGCATTACAATTATTTCAACAGATTATGGTCTAAAAGAATTAATCCAAACCCAAGAAGAAATATAATTCCATTACTATGGTAATGGTACTAGGGTAATGTTACAAACTCTACTAATGTGCTTTGTTTCTCAGGGGGCTAGTGATCTTAGGGGTAACTCTGGTATGCCTTGTGTGATACATATACTAACTTCCTGGCTATGACCCTGCTGGAAGACTAGATTAGAGCAATGCAGAAGACACAAGCACTGACAGATGATTTTCTATACTGTTTGACAGGTAACTTTTTGGCCCGGGCCTGTTAGTACTTCCTAGAAAACACCCAAAGATGGTCTGTTCCTAACAGGCAGTATCTTGTCTTCAGGTCCAGAGAATGAGGTAGGACCTGATTTCTCTAATGATATACCTTGGGCTCTGCTGCTAGCCTAGCAAGCCCTTCGCAGTACAACATCTGATAGATTCACCATTAGTAATGTTGTAAAATTTTGCCACTGGTCACTTCTGAACACTTTGCTGTCTTGTACAATAGACAGGTCCCTTTACCACGGGGAGCCACAGCCAAAACAAGATCTCAGTATTCCCACACTGGTCTCAAGAGTCATATACTATAATTGATGGGAATGAAATATTGACTGTTTAACAACTCCAGCAACACTAGCAGCTCATAGGTTTAAGATGGAGATCCTGGAAGTGGTATAAGTAATTTCCCTGTGACTCTGAGGTTCTTCAGAGTAGAAAACTTTAATGGCAACTGAGTCTAACTTAGTCTTCACAGGCCAAGACGTAAACCCTATGATGGCTAACGGAAACTATATTCAGCAGCATGACCGAATCACCATTATGTGGTCTACTCACATCTCAGCTCTGGCAGTCATTAGAAGAAAGGGAATTTTGCATCTGATTTTTTTCTTTTTTTTTTTTTTTTTTTTTTAGCTCTTGCGTTCATAAAAAAAAAGGGAATTTTGCCTTTTTTTTTTTTTTTTTTTTTTTTTTTTTTTTTTTTGAGAGAGAGAGAATGTGTTTGTGGAAAGTGATTTTGTTATGAGACTGCATAGCAGAGGAGGGAGGAGTGATAAAAAGAAATTATATTCCTTGGAAACCAAGGGAGAATGGAGAACTATAAATTTCTCTTATGTAGGACTGAGGCAAAAAGGCAAAATTGATCCCAATCTTTCTCTAAGTGTCACAGTCTAACCTGATAAGGAGTTTTAGGAAGTCTCATTAACTCAGTGCTCCTTCGACTAATAACTTTCCTTGCAAATAGCTTAGCTTATTTTGCGAAACCATATGTGAATAACCTCCAATAGAGTAATTTGGAAGGTAATTCTAACTGTCTTTATTTATATTTGTATAGATTGGCTTCATGGCAGGATCTCTTACAATAAAATGCTGCATAATAACTATCTACTAATGATACTTTGACTTGAAATATCGCCAGGAAGTTTAAATTGGTATCCACCTATTTTTAGCAGAAATAGCTGCAAACAGTTCGCAAAATAAGCCCCAGCTGTAATAACAAGAAAAAATGACATAAACCAAATGCTCACCATGGGTGAATTTCCACCTACTCTTCACAAATAGAATGAGATCATAAACAGTGGGAGGCTGTCCTGTCTCTAATTTTAATTGTTTTATTTTTCAGTTCACAGCCTGATTAGATTGAGAATGGTAGGCAGGTATAAATTAATTTTAGCACTGACCCCCTACAGGATGGATTACAAAAGTGATGAGCCCTAGTAAGAATAGACTGTTTAGTAGTTCATGTGCATGCAAAGAACTTGTTACACAATTTATCTTCTGCAACTTCTTTTCGTGGTGAAACTTCAGTTTGAAGTGAAGTTCATCAAGTACAATAACATAAAGCAACCGTTGATACCAGCATACAGATATCCTTCCTGGATTTCACAAAGAGATCCAGTGAAGTTTTCACTCTAGATACTGCATGATACATTTATATAATTGGCAACATCTTATGAGCAGATTGTTGACATGTTTTATGGATTGGTAGGGGAAATAAAATATGGAGAACAATAATCATTCCATGTTGAGATGTGACTTCCACTGTGTAACTGATTTGGATCTTCCATTCAGTTTTGCAAACAAAGTGCTACCTGCCTGAAAATGAAGCTCAATTCAGACTTTTCCACTGCATTTTAAAATTATTTACTTATGTATTCCTAAATTTGATGAAATGAAAACAGTTGCTTGTCTTAGCTCAAAGGTAGGGAGGAAAGTAGGCTGCTTCTGAGTAAGATGAAGTGCTTGCAACAATTGCAACAGTCTTCTAATAGTTTTTTCTTTGACAGTTCAACAGTGTCGACATTGAACAGTTTTCAACAGTTCAATATATTTTTACTGGATTCTCATAAACGATGATACAATATCAGCTGTTCTATTCAACCATGTGCCTGACTCAATACCTTCACCATGTGGTATCCTTCAAAGGGCACATGCTTCTTCCGGACCTTAGTAAATCTATCGAAGGGCAAGAGACAAGTGAAGAACACGAACTCTACAGATGAAATAAAAAAAACTAAAAGAAAAAAGAAAAAAAAAAACTTTTGACCTGCTGGGATCTAGTGTGGCACTGAGATCTAGCACAAGAATGATCTCATACTTGCCATCTATAATCTGTCTGCAGAGAATGGCTTACATATTGCTTAGAATTGCTTTAGAATTAGAATAATTTGAATTGAAATGAATCACAGATCCCCAAGACACCTTGGCAAACTACAAAAAGATAACTGAGAATGTAATTTTTTCATAACAGGACAACTTATCTGGGTGTGTTCAAGAGTGGAAATGATTGGAGAAAGTGAAGACCCCAGAATATGCCCATACCCTCCATGTATGTGCAGGACAGCATGACATACTGTGAATGTGAACTGGAAATAATTTCAGATGGTGCCAGGGATCTGCAGAGCTGAAACACTCTACAGTTTGACTAATCTGCCAATGTCTCAAATAAAAGCTTCAACAGAGCTGTTGCCACAAGTTAAGGGTCGAGGGACCGAGGTACTCCTTGAATTACCTTAACAAAGTATTTGCATGGAATAATTCTATTTGTCCATTTCCCAAAACAAGGAAGTTTCAGCTCAAACCGGGACACCACGGTGCACAGAAATAGAAAAAGTGTTCTGGAATAAACACTGGCTTTTTTATTTTCTATGTTTACAAATCATTAAAAAGTTTCCTTTCTTCTAGATCAAGAATTTTATTAACTTGCTTGCTTACTGTTATGCTACTTATACCTGTGGTCAAGTCTGAATTTTCTTCCACTATTCTTTCCTCTTGTACTCCTTGGTTTTGCATTTGTATAATCAACAACAGCACTCTCACCTCACAGATTATTTGGCAGAGGGAAATGAAAGTGATTTTCTACAGTAACATAGTGAACTTCTGTAAACATTTGGTTTCATCTAAGATATTTCCATATCCCAAATACACAGCTATCAGAGCTGTATTAGAAGCTGAACACATTGCAGAAGAGCTGAAATGTAAAGATGAGGTTGGCAGTATGCTTGAACTCATACCTTTGGGGAAATAAGGTCTAACATCATAAATTAAAGATAGATTCAGGCTACATTTTTGTCGCGGTTTGAGAAGGGGGGCATTT
>NW_010430790.1:0-1835 GCF_000710305.1 Buceros rhinoceros silvestris
AGAGACAGAAATGTAATTGTAAAATTACACAATTTAAAGGATGTTTTATTCGACTGCAAATTTTAAAAATTCTAAACAATATCCCAACATTTACACCAGATTCTTTCTGAACTGGTCGTTAAAACTTAAAAGTCACCTTCAGAAGCTAGCTTTAGTCTCCATGAGCAGATTTAGTTAAACATATTACTTCACTTCTAGCTTTTTCAGAACATAAGCTATTTAGAAAGAAACATGTAACTCCACTATGCGGTTTTTAGACTAACATTTTCCTTGACAGAATCACCTTTAAAGTACTCAGAAGGTATAATTGTTAGAGGATGTTTCAAAATTAAAATCATCTCTGGATAAAAAGAACGTTTTCTGTCCCGTAAATCAACTGAGTACCAGCATACTATCAAACCTAATAGCTAGTTGTTACTAGCACACAAAGTAGCTTTACAAGTAACTTAATCATTTTCCTCAACTTCCTTGCTTTAGATTCAATTTCCTTGCTTACAGATTCTAAAAAATACTTACACATTTTTTAAATTCACAGCACTGTTTAAGAACAAACTATTCTTTTGAAAGTTTCAGTTGCTCTCTTAGAATGACCTTAGATCTGCAGTTTCCAACTCCACTAAGCTTTCACATTTCTGTCTATTAAAAGATCATTTTTATAGTTTATCATAATTATTATAATTACCTTTATCGCTTCCATAATAATAGAAGACCGTCTTACTGATAGCACACCAACGCTTCTGCCATTCAAAGCCAAGAAAACTGTGGTCTGCAATTAATATAATTTGTATTATATCACTTTATGCCATTACTGAACACAAATATGTTACTTCTTTCCAAGGGTGAGGTAAGAAGGAGGAAGAGACAGGAATGGAGCTCAGGAAAGGAAACAAAATCTGGATATGAAGAAGAGAAATGTATGGCACTGAGAAGGAAATTAGAAATAAAAATTGGTGGTAAGAAAACAAATGGGAATTTGAAATCATATAAAGAGATAATTCATGTGTAACATTAAATATAAGGAAATAATGAACAACTTCCTAAATATTTCCTAGAGTTATTGCAGCATTAAGTGGGTATTAAAGTGACAGTAAAAGATTTATTGAATCAAGGTAAATATTGACTGAATCAAAGCTGAGATCAATATTTGCCCTCTTGAAGGAAAATAAATCTTGATGCTCACTGAAACGTGAAGTCAACATATGGTACTTTTACATATGTTCCTAACATTTTCTTCAAAAATATCTTGAAGTCTCTGAATTATGGCTGACAGCGGACTTTCACAGCATGATTTTTTTAGTCAATAAGGAAATAGGATTTTCTTTTAATACAGGAGCAATTATGTGCTGTGCTTCTTTTGCATAATAATACTTCAACATTTCAGCTTCTATTCCACTTTATTAATCACTCCTCTATGAAGTTATTTGTGTGTATACATAGACTTCCCAGATATAACACATGCATTTCTCAAAGGTAGTTAGACTTACCTTTTCTGCGTTTTTCCAGGTATCCAGCCTTCAGAACAAACTGAAGATCCTGAGCTGCAATAGGAGGAAATTGATTCCCTGAAAGAATAGTAAATTCTGTAAAGGTCTACTTTTAAAGAAAAATGTAGCATTTTCAAGAAAAATAGTAGCATTAATAAAGTTATGGATTTTACACTCTCAATATGCAGGAGCTACTGGGAAAAATAATTCTAATAACTACCGTGCCGGATTATTTTAAGTACAAAGACCTTCTAACTATAACTAAGAACGGTTGCTGCTGTCATCACACTTTAGTAAGGAAAAATATAGCTGTGTAGCAGGCCCTGAAAGTCTCAGCCGGAAAAATATGGA
>NW_010430790.1:1960-11948 GCF_000710305.1 Buceros rhinoceros silvestris
AACTTCGAAAACATTAGTCTGTGTTTTGAATGTGGTCTGTAAAGCAAGTAGGGTAATGAAAGCAGTAAGTTCTAAACTGTGCGAACAAGACCAGGTAACACTATTAAACACAATTAAATCAGTAATGTGGTTTTCAATACCAGCTCCATACAAAAATCATCTTGAAACAACATACAAGGTGAGGACCCTTTATTACATCTACAAAATCTATGTCTAAAAAAAAAACCCCAAACAATAGATGAAGACATGATAAAAGGTGATGCCTGCAGTGGACAGACATTGCCTAATATGCAATATGACACAAAAGTACTACCTATAGGATCTATAAGATGATACTGGATAGACCAAAGATATTGCAGAGAAGTCTACAAAACTGTTAATCTGCAGATACTAATTTTAGATTTTGTAGAACATGACTACATCTGCAAAGTGGTGCCGTGTGTTCCTTTTTCCTCAACTTCTAATTCATACCTAGAAGCATGAGACCAACCAGTCGACCCTGCCTCAACTTACAATAGAAATAGAGATGTTAAAAACTGCATCTTCCATCCTGCATCCTCCCTCTCCTAAAACAACAGAATGATTTGAATGGAAATCCTAGTATTAAGAGCAGGAACATGTTAGGTACGTTTGACATGTATATAAATGTCATACTGTTTGCCACAAGCAAAAAAGCAAAATAAAAGCTACTCCTGTGCTGTTGGTTTTTAAGCAAATGTGAGCACCACAGTAAAGTTCTTTCTACTTATTCTCATCAAATATTCATAAGAATCATTGTAGGCAGGTGGTAAGTTTACAAAGCAGCAATTATTCTCCAGAATATATGTAATCTCATTAAATTTTACCAATACAAACATACAAAAAAGCATTGGTATCAGTAGACAATCTCTGTGCTAAAAAAATAGTTTAAACTATGCAACATGGGTTAAAGGTCAATTGTCTGACCTTGGACCAAGCACTCTCTCTCTGGAAGGTGATGCCAACTTCCTGGATTTTTAGATTGTCCCTTAAAATAGATTTTAGTTTTAATCAGGGTCCAGAAACGTGTTGGTTTATGGTGATCTTATTTACAAATAGTTGTGAGAGGAAAAAGACAAGAAAAGGAGATAGAAATGTGCAGAGAATGTTATTTTTTTTAAAGTATGAAAACACTCAAAATGAGGATCCATTCCCTAAACATTACAATCAGCTCTTTAGACAACAAAAGATTTTGTTGGATACCACAATGCAGTAGCTAGAATTCTATATACACTGACATTTCCAATGAATTCTTTTTATTACTATTATATTTAAAGATTAGGACTACACAAACTATTACGTCAGCTTCCATTGAATTCTTACTACTGTGTTAAAAACACAAGAGTTATTTGCTCTGTGTATACACATTATAAAATGATACAGCTGCCCGCACTTGCTTGGTAATATGCAATCACTACACAATGTTAAATGGGAATAGAACACAAAGACACTCGCTGGCTGTTACGTGGTAAGTTTAACACTTACTTGAAAAAATGATCTAAGGATGTTATTGTGAGTGGGGGAGGTGAAGAGTTTTACAAATATACATAGTGTGCTGCTTTATATTGGTCATTGGGAGGCATCAGTGTGCAACACTTACAGCTCTACCTCATCCACTAGGGCTCATATTAGAACCGCGCATCCCCACATATGTGAAAGACATAACACCTAATTAAACAAACAAAATCAGTTCAGCCTCAGATTTTTTAATTTAAGAGTTTCAACCACTATTTGGACCTAATTTTATACATTATTGTTTGTATCAGTTTGGGTTTGATGAGGAACCTTGCAAGTGATCGTTTAGAGGGCAGCCAAATCATATGGGACGCATAGTACTAGAGAAACACGTACTTCAGGGACTCCTTAATGTTATTATGCCTGTAGGCAGAAGCTCATCTGAACTCACTACTTCAGAGAGTCAAAATTTCAGTCTTAGTTTTGCTACTTTCCCTGAGACAAGTCAGGATAAACCTGACCATGGGATTTTCTGAAACTACATTTGCTTTGCATAGGGCACGGGGAGCTTGCGAGGAAAAGAACCAGCACATAAAAAAACAGTTTTCCACTGTTCTGGTGACACTGCAGAAAGAACTCCTCCTTCCACTCTCAACCTGGAGAGAAGCCAGTTGCTTTTACTGTTCCTCAAAGCAACTGAGGCAGTAACTCCACAAAACAAGCAGCAGCTGTTCAGCCCTGCTGCCACTCACAATTGATAAGTAGCTGAAGCAGAAACTGATCACATTCACATCATCATCCTTCTGTCAAAGATGACTGAGAACCAAAAAATATGATGAAAATTTAGTGGAAGGGCAGGAGAAACAGATCCAATTGTAATATCCCAAGATACATACAGCTGTACATGAAAGAAAAAGCATAAATCTGGCAAAATTCCTTCTTTCATTGCCCTGTACTTCCAGAAGGAAGGGTTGGGAGAGTAAGTGGTATGAAAAGTATAAAGAAAAGAGAAAGAACCACCTCCTCTCAGGTTCTCATTAACCACAGGTGGTGTGCATATGCAGCAGAAAGAAGACACAAACACCGAGTCAGGAAGCGTTTTGTGGCTTGCAGCTGTGTGATTTTACAGGTGGAGAAAGGTACAACAATTGTTCCTGTATACCCTTCCAGACATAACCTTCTCTGGCATCACTGCCCTGAGAGCAGCGGGCAAGCACAGAGTTGAGAACAGAAAAAAAAGCCTCATTTCCATTCCCAAGTTTCTACCTCACAAAAAAATGTCTTGAACCTTATTCTTCTGATGTGAAAATCAGAACAATACTATCCAATATCTGTGGAGATTATCATCCTGCATCCCAAATACATAGTATAAAATGAGGGACACCATCTGCTTAACATTAAAAGTTTTCTTCTTTCTTGACCACCCACTCACAGTTGAATCTCCCAGAATAATTTCTCTTCTTATCCTGGTGGGAATTACTTCGACGTACTCCAAACTAAAATCTGCAAGCTATGCTCCATATGCATACCCCCAGACTGATGCATCCAACGGCTATCAAAGACCAGATCAAAATATTTATAAGGCCTAAACCTTCAAGTTTTAGAGAAAAGTAAATTACACATATAATGCACCAGGCTCTTCCTCTTGGTTCTAGGCACTCCTGTGCCAACTGAGCAGCTGGCAGTCATTATAATGCTATTGCTGCCAGGCTCAAAATTCCTCTGGTGAAAAGAAAATGAAATGCTCTCACTCAAGCATAAAGCCAGCTTTTCTACCAGTCATGCTTTGACTTCAGAAAAACGTGAGTATTATTAACATAGGTGCATTAATGTACATGTTCCACTGCACAAATCCCATAAATCCAGTGCATCTTGTGACTTCAGAAAGACCTCAGATTACAGCTGATGGCATGTCTAATTGCAAATTTTTGCAACTTGGTAATAAGACAGTCAAAAGCCTGAATGATGCAATTTTGCACTCTACTGAAATAGTGAATTTGGCCCATTACTTGAAAACAGTTTCATCAGTGTCACTTCACATGATAAAGCATGAAATTCAATTATTATGCATGGTATTTTGATTTTTGACTGACCCAAAGTTGTCAGAATTTCATCTGTATACAAATACTAATAAAACAAAACCAGGTTGTACTATTCTGCACTGTATACCAATAGGAATATTTTTTTATTTCTTCAATGTGGGCTAAGGGATACATAAAGCAAGAAGTAATTAGAGGTCAATGCATTCTAAAGAGGTGCTTAGCATGCTTATGGCAAGTTAAACAGACGAAGTGGAGATAAGTGTAATTCATTAACAGCTAAGTGGTTGATTACAGCTTGCTTTCCTAGTAGAGGACCATAGGTAAAGACTTCTTGCTCAAATAAGAATAATTCACTGTTCTTCAGCCCTTGTAAAAGAAAACTGCCAGAACAAAATACATTAATTTAATTAAACGGAGAAAATAGTGATTGCTATTCCCTTAACTCAAAAAAAAATCCCTAGTGTTGAAAATTAATTTTCCAGCTTCCTTTTTACTGCACTGGACCCATTTATACAAAAGGAGAAGCTTAAATCCACTCCTGTTTGAATTATTATTAGTAAAAACTTTGACATCAGCTAGAAAACAGAAAGAAAAAATGCTGGCAATATCAAAGTGTATCTTGTAATCTAGTATGAAACTGGATATTTCTCTAAAAACCAAGAGCTGCTACTCAAAGTATTGAAATAATATCCTTTAAAATGCAGGAAATAGGGTGTTTATCTCAAGCTCAGGGCTTTTATGATACCTCTCAGGCTGCAATTCTAAATTGGCAAAGATTTTCTGAAAATATTTGTGCTGAATTTGAGCAAAGGAGGAGTAATGTTTCTAGCAACACAAAAAGTATTTTCAGCTTCTTTTCTTCCCTCCCACTCCTTTTCTCACACACTTCTCCCAAAATTCTTCATATCTCTGTTTCATTTTCATCTGGAAATACAGCATTTACCCATTTTTAGTAACTACTACAGAAGAATTCAATTATCTTCCAGTCTGTACACAGCAATACACTGGGGTCACATCTGGTGCACAAGCACTATGGATCTAGGCTGAAGAGGAGATGTTTTACTTTCATATGTACATCTACTCCCTACATTTCTTTTTTATTAAAGAGTAGGCTAATGTATATGGAATTTTAAAAATCCCATTTCCTAGAGGCTTCTGCTTCAGAAAAAGTTATCAGTAGAAAGATAACATAAATCTCATTTATGCTTTACTAACTGTCTAACACTTTCACAAAGACTACACTACTTAGCAAAAGTACTAGACTAATAGCTCTGAGTTAGTTTAGTATGCAAGAATCAAAAGATAAATATTAAAGAAAACACATTTTATTAAGTGGAATAAAATGAAAATGTTTAGCTTTTGAAACACTGGTTGAAGAAAAGTTAGCATTTTGGTCTTCAAAGTGCTCATTCCAAAGACTGCCTAGTCTACGATGATGTGCTCTGGAGCCATCCCCAGCATTCACCATTGTGTTCTCTAATAGTTTACAATAATTTTCACAGAATGACTTGCCCTAAAGAGCCAGCAGTGTATTCTATTAAAGAATATTTAATGCAGCATCATCTGTTTCTAGTTTTCATTCTTTCTAATTTGGGATATGAAGTTTGGGTGACAAATGCTAATACCACACCCTCAGAGGTCTAAATACTGAGTATTTCTTCTTGACCTCCCTTGGAAGGAGAGGTATGAGCATTTCTCCTCCCTTCCTTCCTGTAAGCTCAGGAGAAGGCAGTGGGCCAGGGGGCCTAAAAACCACTATGACATTCTCTACAGAAATATTTAGTTCTCTTAAGCAGTTAAGATGCTTGAGATCTGCCTCTTCTTGTCATTGTCATTTAGCCCCTGTGTATTTAGATATTTTAATTCTTGAAAATCTTACATCTATGGCTTTTTCAATCCTTATGAGCAAAGTTTCTTTAGTAGTTTTATTCCATTTCATAGAATCATAGAATGGTTTGGCTTGGAGGGAACCTTAAAGATCATCTAGTTCCAACTGCCCTGCCACAGGCAGAGACACTTTCCACTGGACCAGGTTGCTCAAGGCCCCATCAACCTGGCCTTGAACGTTTCCAGGGATGGGACATCCACAACCTCTCTGGGCAACTAGTGTCTCACCACCCTCATTGCAAAACATTTCTTCCTTACACCTAATCTCAAGCTACCCTCTTTCAGTTTAAAACCCTTATCCCTTGTCCTGTCACTACATGCGCTTGTAAAAAAGTCCCTCTCCAGCTTTCCTGTAGGCCCCCTTCAGGTACTGGAAGACTGCTATAAGGTCTCCCCAGAGCCTTCTCTTCTCCAAGCTGAACAACCCCAACCTTCTCAGCCTGTCTTCGTAGAAGAGGTGTTCCAGTCCTCTGATTATCTTCATGGCCCTCCCCTGGATTCGTTCCAATGGGTCCATCTCCTTCTTGTGCTGAGGGCTGCAGAGCTGAACACAGCACTCCAGGTGGCACCTCACAAGAGAATCACCTCCCTCAGACTGCTGGTCATACTTCTGTTGATGCAGCCCAGGATATGATTGGCCTTCTGGGCTGTGAGTACACATTGCCAGGTCACCAAGTCATTCTCCTCAGGGCTGCTCTCAATCCATGCTCCACCCAGCCTGTATTTGTGCTTGGGATTGCCCCAACCCAGGCGCAGGACCTTGCACTCGGCCGTGCTCAACTTCATGAGGTTTGCATGGGCCCCCCTCTCAAGCCTGTCAAAGTCCCTCTGGATGGCATCCCTTCACTCCAGTGTGTGGACCACACCACACAGCTTAATGTCATCAGCAAACTTGCTGAGGTTGCACTTGATCCCACTGTCCATGTAACCAATGAATATGTTAAACAGTGCCGGTCCCAACACATACCCCTGAGAAGTGCCACTCGTCTCTGGTCTCCATTTGGACATCAAGCCATTGATCACAACTCTGAGTGCAACCATCCAGCCTATTACTTATCCACCAAGTGATCCATCCATAAAATCTATGTATCTCCAATATAGAGAGATCCGTAAAATCTATTTGTCTCCTTCACTGTGGAGGACAGTGTCAAATGCTTTGCACAAGTCCAAGGTAGTCTTTAACAAAGACCTCTTTATTTTTTTTTCTTTTTTATAAATTATGTGAGTCAGCCACTCAGACTCCATTCACCAGGATCCGCAGCCTAACTGAATTTCCTGTATCATGCACTTCTCAACCAAACTTAATTTTGAGTTTATAAACCAAAGCTCTTCTGGACTTATGCATTCTTTTGTTGGCTTTCAAATCGGTTCTGAAACACCTAATGTTACATTTTGCACAGCACCTCCATGTACAGAGCAATTCATGGCTTTCATCCCTTGATCTAGGTTTAACTTTCACATAGGTAATTATTAAGATTTCACAAATCACAACCATGGCATATGACAAAAAAAAAAGAGAAAACTAATATTTTCTGCTGTGAGCAGGCATTTTCTAGGCCACTGCATGTTTCACAGGAGCAGCCTTCAGACTTCTCCTGTTTCTCGAAGACTGAGGCAAGAAGATGGGAAGAAGATACAGCAGTAAAGTTCTCTTGTACAGAGTCTATTGCTCATGCCACTGGAATATAAAGCACAGAAATGTACAAGTTTTGCTTAAATTCCTCTAAGGATCATTAAAGTTTACTCAATCATTCCAACATGACACAGGAAGGTTTCAGTCACTCCGATGCTCACCCTACAGCTAGCAGAAAAGTGTATGAGTTGTAGAGATTGACAATACAAATTGCACCTATGCAACAAAAAGTTCAGCTTCCTACTTTGTTATGAGAAATAAAGTATGCAGGAAAACACAGATAAAAACATAGCCTCTGCATTGCAGATAAAAGCATGTCAAAATAGACCATCGTGGATCAATTAGAGGTACTGGAAATTCTCACTAAATTACATAGGCAAGCTGAAATTTCCCATCACCCCACTCACAGACAAGTACATACATCCAATTTTGATTACAAACCTTAAGATTCAGAATATCTACACAATAGCTGAACCACTGAAAGAACTGTTAGCTAATCAAAGAAAATTAAAAGCCAGGAACAAACAGTCTGCAACTGGAGTATGATGAGCATGATGTCAAACAGCATATGGATAGCATCTTTAAACAGATCATGCTTCCTGAATTCCCGGATGACTTACAGGAAGAAAATTCTATAGGTTTACCAAAAGAGCAAGGTAAAAGCTGGCATTTAATATGTTCAGGTGAAAAAAAAAAACAATTTTCAGCTTAACATCTAAAACATCTGGAAAAGGTGATACTACAATACAATTTTACACTGCAGTTTACTACTCTTTTTAAATAGCCACCTGGTAAGCATAAAAATTGGAAATAACCACATACCACAGCACCTTAACAAAAACCTATGGAAATCAGAACTAGAAGTTTCCTATTACTTTTCTAATTTTGTCATAAGTTTTTTAATTAGTACTTTGGAAAGGTTTTTAATTACATCTTTGGGCAACTGGCACATTTTGTACATCAAATAAGCCTAAACTGAGACTAAGCAATGACAACTATTTAACTGAGCATAAGGATTTAACATGTTTTGGCAGAAACAACCTGTCAAACGTAATTTCTTGCAAAGCTAAACAATGAACTTTCAACTTGTATTTTAAAATCAGTAGTACATGTTCTTTTAGTTTCAGCATCCTAGAATTTATCTGGGCATTTATTACTCAGCAGCACTTTGACAGATCTATGAAAGCTTAAATCACATGAACTCTACAAGTCTTACTATGGTAATACCATGCAAGCTAGATTCTTCACAAATCACACGTTCATTAAACAAAAAGCATATAAATTTTCTTCCTCTTAATTTTATCGTTTCCCATTTTTTTTTTCTTTGTATCCTCTTCTAAGTAAGCTCTATTCTGTATACCTCCTTTCCTAAATTGTTCTGTTTCTAGTTCCAGGAGATAATTTTAAAAAAGGGAAAAAAAAGTAAAGACAAGACAGCGCGGTCTGAGGAATGCCAAATTCAGCTGAACAAGAAAATTATCCAATGTGAATTTCAGTCTGTAACAGGGATATTTGAGCAGGGGAATATTTTAACTACTGCTCTCATCAGAAGCATAACACACTGGAAATACAATTCAGGGAAACAAGAAAGTTCTCAGACTACCACAAAACACCAACAAAAAACCCCAACATAAATTGCATGATGTTTTATATATGGAAGTCACTGAATGCCAAGTGTCAGCCCTCTCACATTAGCTGTGTAGTCTGCAAAGTTCCAACTGATCTGTCTCCTGGCCAAAGGCTTGACCTGCTAAGCTTCTAAAAGGAAACATATATAGACACTTCGAGCATTTAAAATGCTCCAACAGATCATATCCCTGATCAAAAAAGAGTTTTAACATTACAGGTTGGAGCTAAAAAATCTTCCATCTGTATAATGGAAGAAATTAGAATTCCTACAGTCAGCTAAAACCAGACACATCTTTAAAAGTGGCATTTGCAGATTTCAGTGAAGAGGTCCGTGAAAACTACATTTTCCACATTTTATGTATTTCTGCAAATACAAAATGGCTTGAATGTTCTGCCTCATTGCCTCATTTTTGATACATTTCTTCTACTGCTGATAATTTAACTAAAAAGCTATGCTCAGTGATCAGTGAACTATCACACTCAAAGCTCCTCTCCATTTGAAAGCTAATTTGGATTAAGATGGAAGTATGAATTTACACTGCAGTATGCAAGTCATGCTTGTCTGCATGCCATGCTTGTCTGAGTGACAAGCCTTTTTAAAATAATAACAAAAGAAACAAAAAATATCTCACACAAGCCTTTCAGGTTTATCCACTGCAGCACACAAAATGCCTATCAAATATCATTCAGCATATGTGGAAGTGGGAAGTTCTGGTAGAATTACAGTCCTCTGCAATGATGACGTTGCACTTACAGAAATCAATCTACAGAGCAAGACCATGAGAAAACTTAAAGGTAAAAAACTCCAAAGTGACTAATGCAGTGTCTTTATTTCTACATACTTTGAAAGAGGTAATAAAGAGGTAGTAAAAATTCAAAAGTTTTATTGTTGGGAAAAAACCCACATAGCTCTTTCTGAGCAGCCTGAGTGATACCAAGCTATAGAACATATTTCCTTTTTCACACTTGACTATTATCTTTCTCAGACGACTCTGCAATTCTGACTCATTTTAATATCAAGTACGAATATTTGAAAGAATATTTTCATTTGCAGTTAGCAACGGTTATTTTTTGCAGTTTTTATTGGTAGTTAGCAATTATTTTTATTTGCAGTTAGCAACAATTATTTTATACAGCCTACAGGATTGAAATCCAAAGGTGAAAGAGGACCACTTCATATTGACTTGCTAAACGACAGCTCATCTTCTGTATCTTCAGCACCTACAATGGGAAATCCCAAAGTGTTAAGGGATTGGAAGTACATAAACCCTAGCTACCACCATATTCTGCAACAGGAGTCACAATTTGGGAAAACAGAATCATG
>NW_010430790.1:12028-24528 GCF_000710305.1 Buceros rhinoceros silvestris
AGCGGTGATTGAGTTTTGTGATATCAGTATAAGATGAGAAAGATGACATAGAGAGAAATGGGCTTTTTTAAAACTGAAGATTTTTACAATGAGAAAGTATCTGAATAAATGTCAGCGGGATTTTTTTTCAAACTCATTGAACTTCCATCCCTTGATTCTCACACTACACCTGAATTTTCCCTAAGCCTACCTCTGCACATAAATCTAAATAAAGGATTAAAAAGTCAAATCACCTGGTGAATGTACCGCTAAAGGTGTACGAATCAACTGAACCTGCTCATGGAGAAGTGTTACTTGTTCTGTGGACAGTGTGTAGTGATAGTGTTATGATCTCTGGACATAAGTGGGACAGGTTTTGTATGAAATGTAATAATCCTTATCAGATAACTAGTACTACTTGAAAAATGCCAGACAGGGGAAAAAGCTCATTTATACAAAAATTCCTTGGTTATTTTCACTTCATAAGAAGACATACACTCCTCTACCAACCTGGCTTAATGAAATTACTGAACATATACAGTATCACTCAAAAGCTGTAGCAAAAACAAAGAATTCAAACATTTTTTTCAAGCCATATACAGTATTCTACTTTAAAACGTGTTGATTCGGTTCTCTTTAAAAGTGCACAAATATATTAATTGTGCCAAAGCTATAAACTCATATTGCCGAATTTCAGAGCAAATTTTAAAGCTGATCTACGAACACTAAAAAAAAGAAAATGGGTCTTTTAATGGAAATGCTGACACAACCTTAACTATGACAATACTAACGGCACTGCTATAATAAAACTGTCAGTTTCTGTAATGCCTATGACAATCCCATTAATATGAATGATGTATACTTCACACAGCACACTACATAGGAACTGCACAAATTATATCATCTTCATTCTGAGTAACAAATCAGTAATCAATATTTGTAGAAGTAGACTAATCCTTTGTAAAATCACTGGTTTAGTGATTGAAGAGTTTGCTCAATTTACACAGTTAATCCCTCTTCATCTGCTTGAGCCCTCTATTTATTCCAACCACTTACAGTGGTAGCTATAGCAGATTAACACATCCCCCCATGCTAAACATGTCTTGACAATTGACCCAGCATATTGCTGTCAGGGTAATCTTTACAAACACTGAGCTTTTCTTACCAAGCCTGAAGGCAACATTTAGAAACCAAAAGTTTACAAACAGTCTCAGAAAGATCCCCTCGCACATATTCTCACTTTCCCATTTAATTATTTCTTGGAGGCAGCATCTACTGTCATATTTTACGGCCCCAAAAGGAACCCTCTTGACTTTTTTTATTAATAACGTTAAAAAATATTATAATGTTGAAGTCACATGGGGGGGTGCTGAGCAAGAAATGTCAAAAGAAACAAGAAAAATAGCAAAGAATGAGTTGCAGCATACTGTTGAGTGAAAAAATGAGATGGCCAACTGTGTAAATACGAGTAAATTACCATTCTTTTTTCAAAGAAATTAGCTGAAGCAGTAGCACTAAATTATGACTACACAAAAAGAAGGAAGGTGACTATGCAGTTTACAGTGAGAAAGGAAAAAAATATTTAATTACAACAGAGACAAAAATATTTAGTTACATCTACATACACCTCTATAGCTCTGAACGGAATTTTACAATAAAGATTGGTGTGGTCCTTCAAAATTTTTCTCCATTTTGAGATCTCTACCCCTACAAAAGGCAAATATTAATCAAAGCATAATTTTACCAACAAGTGAAAAGAATTAATGTAGACAGTACTTTCAGCTACATGATAAATTCATACTAATCTTTCAGATCTACAAAGCTATTTGTGCTTAATTTGCCATTGTATACAACAGCAAGATTTCAATTTTGCAACTAAACTGACAAAGGAGTAAATCTGAAAGTATTTTTAAACATACAAACCTAAGAACTCATGTTTAAGGACAAATAAAGTAGAAACCCTTAAAAAGTTAATTTGCGTGATCAATCATGTCATAGCTTTTATGGTTCTTGATAACTTATTTCAGAGAAGCATGATACCATATTATCTGCACAGGGTGTAACAACTTTAATGTCAATACAGAATTAAATCTCAGTGTTAGAATAGCACAACTGCTTAATTATAGAATTTTCATAACAGCAGTTCTTGATCTATGGGAAGATAGCATAAAAACAATGCTAAGCTGACCACGGTGGGGGTTTATTTGTTAAAAAAAGAAAACAAGCATCAAGATGGAAATCAAAGAAACTGATGCTCAGAACAGAAACATACTGGTTTGGCTGATGCATTAATTACTAGGCTACAGAGCCTAAATTACCCAGCTGGCTCTAGAGATGCAACCTAGATTCAGGAACGCACTTGAACACAACTGCCAGAACACCAACTTAATCATCAGGTATAGATACAGCACACATCACAAGACATGACGTGCTTGATTTATAAAATAGAAATAGATCCACAGAAAAAAACAAACAACCTATAGAAGAAGCACTAACTTGTAGGGGCAACGTCAAACTTCAACACTGAAGGCCATTAAAGCAAAGACAAACAGAGGGATTTAGATTAACAAAACAGAATCTTGTTAGGCAGATGGACAACCCAAAACTCAGCACAGATTTGTCCCGTTTGTTTCACTGTTGAGATCGTGTCAGTCTTAAAACTCAAAAATCATGACTGAAGACATGTTATTACAATATAGAACAACCTAAAGTTGAGCATTTGGTTATCAAACACAGAAAGGTGTCACTGTTGAACAATACCATTTGAGGGGTGAAAGAGGTGAGCTGCAGCACAAAACAAGTCAGCGCATTTCAATAAAAAAGACACACCAATCTTCTCACTCTCTTCCACCTTAAGAAGCAGTTAGTCTTTCAAAAATCAGACTAACCACCTGAAGCCAGCTGTGGTGACACAGACTCAGGGGCAAATACTGAACTTCACATCCACATTGTCTGTGTTGTCCTCTTCAGGTTGAGTAGAAGAGATGTAGGGCACAAATATTATCCTACAATGCAGTGCAGTACATAAAACATTCTCTCTATGAGTTCTGGAAGAGTTTTAGCCAATCAAAAACCCAAATTCAAAGTAGAAATAATTTTCTGGAACTTACATTCTAGATCTTCCTTTGAGGCAAGTCAGCAAAAAAGGATGAAACCTAAATTTTACTGGTTAAAAAGCATACAAGAATTTAAGCTTATTAGGAAAACAAGCATTTTGTAGGTATGTGAGGGATTATAAATTGTATAGTAGCTCAGATTAATTAATCTTTCTTCTGTTATTCAGATGTTGATAAATGAGCTGGAAGCTGTTGTATAAATTTTAAAAAAGATTCTGAAATATTCTGTAATACAGAATACAATCTGGCTTACGAATTTTAAACCTCTGCCAAAACTCTCACAGGGGACTTCAGTAAAGCAATAATCTTACAGCTCAAACGTAGGTTCAATATTTAGTCAGATTATGGGAAAGAGGCAATAATCCCTAATCTGCAATATCGTAAACAATTGATGAAAAGAGTAAGCATGACAAAGACACCTATTGCAAATGATATGAACATGATGAGTATTCCAGACATTGCCTACACAATCAAATACGAGGGTTTCACTTTACCCTATCCTACTGACAATTTTACTAGCTGACTGGTTGAAAAAGCCCATCTGTACATAGTCTTGACTGACCAGTGAACAGAGATTGAAACCACCACTCAGAGAGTTTTCCTCAAAACTTCCAGCACCATGGCTAAAACCCACAGAGTTTATTTAGCCACCCATTATGACCTTTCAAAAACATGTTACATTGCATTTCAGAGTGCTCAGTCTTCTGCGATTTAATCTGATATCCGTCTCTACTCTTCTGAATGGTTCATAGGAGAATTAACTTCTAGCAACTAACAGCAGAGGCTGCTAATTTGGTCTCTCAATGACACGAGTGCCAAAAAGAACAAAACAAACGTCACCAAGAAAGTCTGCAGCTGCAGCAAAATCTTAAAATATATTAAACTTCAGTGAACTCTTCAGTGAAATTCAGTCAGGAAAACATGCCTCCAAATCCATGGTGAAGGGCTGAACGAATACCAGGACAGCCAACTAGTTGCAGGTCTCTGCAGGGCTCAGCCAAGCAGCCACTGCTCATGCTTAAGGCCAGGCTGCAAAAATCGGAGAAAAAGGAAACCAGCTGGAGTGATCAAGAGTGCAGGTGGTGGAGCAGTGGCAAGACTGACAGGCCAGAATACTGAAATCCTGAGGCAATTTCTGTAAAGGCAGCAACAGTCAAGAAATACTGCCTAAAGGTGCCTGTTAAACCTTTAACACACATTGATCCTGTGGACTCCTCCAGTACCCTGTAGCTGCAGCATTGACCATTGCAGAATAAAGACTAAAGCATTATAGGGTTATAATTGGTTTAACAAGACCTTTTCAGCAGCTGACAGGCAATTAAGTTTTCAGTTTAGCTCTGAAATATGTACTCTGACTCTCTAACTGCATATATAAAGACACCTCTGAGCACATCACAATTCCAGTTACAAGTAGCAATGCCCGCTGTAAGAGTTTTAAGCAACTTTCATATAGGTGATGTAGAAGATGCATGGATTATTTTAGGGTTTTCATATGACCGAAGACATTATCAAAAATGTTTTGGGCAATATGCACATTCTCCAAGAATGCTGTGGCATTCTTGCCCACATTTTGAAGCACTACTTTATAAATTTTATATATTATAACTAGTCAACTTAAGCCAATTCCCCTTGTTCAGTATCTCTTTTCACCAGCATAAAAGACGCAGAAACTATTTTGATTTTAGACATCCCAACAGATATAAACATGCATATATGATGACTAATCCATTACATGTTCTCTACGCAGGTTCCTATCATGCAGAAATAGGAGGGAAAAGATGTACTTCAAGGAAAATTTTGTGCTGAGAATGATCAGTTGATTATGTACAGGGCAAAAAAAATATCCATAGAGGTTGTCAACACTACTGTCGTGTACAGAAAAGAAAATTAAGAGTCATTTGTTATTCTCAGTTGGAGAGGTCACTAATGTTATCTTGCACATGATGATTTGATGCACTACATATGATTAATGCTTGTTTAAAGGACACTGCCAAGGTTTTTAGGTCAGACTATGACCTCCCATTTTTTTCAGCTATCCATAAGCAGAATATTAATAATTCTCCAAGTGCTTTCCTCCATCTTGAAAATATTTTAATACTCTCTGCTACTATTAAAACAAGAAGTCCAACAACAGGAAGTGGCAAAATAGCAAGAAAAAAATCCAGAAAGGAAGAAAATGCTTCAGAATCCTATTTATATCGTACTATTTTAAATGGTTGGTCAGCTGTGACTATCACAGGTTTTCACTACCTCATATATGTCTCCTAATGCTTTCAGATAAAATGGCATAGGTTCTTCCACAAAAGACACTTTAAGATGCTTTGAAACTTTAAAGACAAATGCAAAGTTAATGTATTTGCTTTTTTCCTAAAGAACTGAAAATCAAAGTTCTCAAAACTCACTAAGATGTTGCATTTTTTAGACAATGGGTACAAATTATGTTCCTTAATGTGTTCTTACATCTCTGGCTAGAGCTTTAGTTTTCTTTACCTCCAACACAGACTAGGGATCTTAAGCACTTCAGTTTATGGAGATAATTAAACTGTTTGTCATTTAATTTTCCATATATTTTTAAATAACTTGAAAACCTAAGTTGAAACTAATTGGAAAATACACAGTAAAAGTGTTATAAAGAAAAAGCAATGCTGTGAATGTCTAGCTATTCACAGATCTTTGGGAACTGAACTGTTGTCTGGATCATGCTTGGAAATGTTAAGTTTATTTCAATATAGAGGCATATAATATTTTGTCCATGGATATGGGAATGTTTTTTTTTTTATTATCTAGGCCAAGAATCATTTTCAAATGAAAAATAAGCACTACTAATTTTTTTATTTATTTTTTATTAACTACAAAGCATTCTTAGTAATGCTATTCGATTTGTTTTTCAGAGGACAGCAAAATTTCTTTGAAGATAAAAATTCCCCCATAACTTCACAGTAGCTCTAAGAGGAAAATATTTTTTTTTTAAAAAAAAAAAAAACAAAACACATCATGGCACTTGCTTCAGATTTAAAAATACAACTCTGTGGTTGTATTTTTCTCTTTATGGCTATACCCCCAAAGTGTTTAGTAACAGAACATTTTCTATATTGTCCATGTATTCTTCTGCTTTTCCACAGGGTAGCAGTGTGTTTCAGAACAAGGCCACCACTGTGGGAATATGAATGAGTACACAAAATCCCTGCAGAAAGCAGCTGTTCCCTCTTGTACATATGCAAATGTAAGAATGCTAAATAATGAGGGCAGCTTTATTTCACAAAGACAGAGAACAACAGAGCCCAAGTGGACTACAACAAAGTTTTTGTAGGAAGCAGTGAACTAAAGTCTACAAAAACAGAATATGAATTCTTGTTAATATTCTCAGTCATAAGAATCATGCTTCTGAGGAAAATACTGATTAATTTTTCCATAATTAATCCGCAAAACATTTTTTAAAATCCTAAAGACAAAAACACAGATGCATTTTTTGTAAGATGCTGAATTTATTCAAAAAATTATCATGTAATTAAGACAGAAGTCTGGACATTCCCCCCGTCCCCCCCCAATACTATCAGTATTACGTATGACCTTGGACAAGTCATTGAATCTAACTCAGTTTTCTTGTCCATAAAATAGAGATAATACCTCTGCCCAGGGCTACTGGGAAGCTAAATTCATCGTCCATAAACGTGATTTGAAATAGCAAGGTGAAAGGGCTTTATCAGTGTTACATACTGCTGCATTTTTCATTGCTTTTAATAAGGCTAATGAAACCATGTAAATTTTGAATGACAACATTAAGCAGATTTTCAGGCCAGCTCTTGCTAGAAGTAAAAGGCATTACAGATTTCTTGAGATGACCCCGATTTGAGCTCTGACAACTAATGGCTGAGTCAGAACATTGCTATGTGAAGTACTGTGAAGAGTCTTCCAGATGTCAGTTTTTCTAACAGGGGACCGTTTATTCAATGCTGGAGAGAGTAGTTGCATCAGTGGTAGAGTAGGAAGAAGAAATGGTTCACATTTGCTTGCTGGATAAGCAACAAGCAACACTAAAATCTTTCAAAGCTTGTGAAGTTTAGCACAAATCATGCTTCTCACATCAGCAAGTTCACAGACAACAAGAACTAATTTATCAAACCAAAAATATACAAGCCACACACTAAACTGCACAGTTCTCCACACAGAACACCTACAATCCCTTACCATAAAGAGCAGCCACCAAACCCCTAGGGTTTTTTCTGTAGTAATACACATGCCTTGTATTCAAAATCCATAAAGAAAGTCCTTTGACAGTATGTTTTTTGCAACAACATTGAGTGTCACACCTTTATCTCACCTGATAAGTGCTTAGGGCCACCACAGCTGCTGCACTTCAAAAAAAACATAAACTGATCTCAGCTTTTAATCTGCGTTATTCAGCAGCATAAAGTTACACATAAGATATTGTTTTAGTTTGCATGCTCTTTCTGGCATGCTATATAAATAAAATGCTACATACATTTTTAAGAAAAAGGGAGAAATCCAGATGAAAATAATACACCTACTATCCTCAAGTGTCACCTATAGAGAACATCCTTGTCATTGAACAAATCTGTGAGCAACACAAGACTAAACTTTACAATTCAGAATCTTCTGTGTTATTTTTCAGAGGATTATTCAATAAAAAAAACTGAAGAAAAAAGTAGATCTATTTTTAGCGGCATTGAGCTTCCTGTTTGTACCGATCTTTAGGAGAGTTGACAGGTCTGCTACTTTGGGCAGTGGACTACTATTTTTGCCATCATCTACCACCTTACTGCTTTTGGTGTCAAGCTGAGACATGTATTATGTACACGTATTAGGCTAAGCTGCCAGATGACCTGAGCCCCCAGACTAATAGCTACTCCATTTGCATAAAATCAGCTCAATTTTCAATGCTGTGTCACACTTGCTGCACGTGCCATAGAGTAAACTGAGTACAGACCTGTGTCTGAAGGCCTGCTTTCACAATCAAGTGTCCCAACAGACACATGAACACCAGACTACTAAAGCATTAAAAACTACAACTCAAAAAAAAAAAAACCTTTCTTACCTAAACAAATGTCTTAAGAACAGCAGAAAATAACAAAAGCATGTGAAAACAAGTGTACTCTCAGACATTTCTGCAGTGGGTTTTCTTAAGTTCTGCACATACTTTTTTTTTTTTTGAAGTTTCTGTGGCTAACTTTTCAAGACAATATCATCTGGGAAAGAAATATGTGGAAGTATTACAGCGAGATGCCAAGGAGTCAGGTTTTTTCCCCTCCTTGAGACATGAGAGAATTTTCAATACCAGAGCAGCAGTGAGAATGGCCAGGAACTTGTGGGGCTTTCTGTAGTTCACCTGACTTCCAGCACTCATTCATCCTCATTTCCTAATCCTGTTCTTAGCTTCAAGGTGACAAATAACAGTAAGCTGCAACGGCACATTGTGAACACAGACATGGGGCACAGGAAACAGTCCAAAGCTAGGAGCTGTACCTGGCAGTGCTATAAACCAATATATACTGACTGCAGAAGGTATCATCAGGACTAGCAGGGATAGGTAAGAGAACTAGAAAGATCTCTGTCTATCAAAGGTGAAGGAAAGCACATGAAACAAAAGCATGAAATTCAGGAAACTAGTTTCCACCATAATATTTATGGTGCAACTACAATTTCACAGAGGAACTGTATCTTCCAATCTCAAACTCTGAATTGTTAGTGCGTAGCCTTCCAGACAGAAGATATTTCCATTTTAAAAAACAGCTTCAAAGCCACCAAGCCTGGGACACACTTGTTAAGAGCCTGACTTGACCATTTCACTGTTCACAACTGCATGTGAATATTAGTCAACACCACATCAAGTGTGGGCTGCAGATTCATCCTCTCTCACCATTAGTGAGAATCTGAGGCATATTTTTGTATTTTTCCTCATGTAATGGAAGAGGACCTGAAGGTTCTTTTGGACACAGCCATAGAAGAGATGAAGAATGTCTCTCCACTCAGCCTTAGAGAGAGACACTGTCAGTTTACGCTCAATCATCTAGATTTGCCAAACAGAGATCTTGAAGGAAAATGCAGTAAGCCTGTTGTACAGAAGCTGGAAGAAAAATTTGCTTGCAGGAAACCACCTTTCCTACCCTAGTCCTAGCTCACTGAGATCCTGCTGTATTTAACAGCCTTCACCATTTACGAAGAACTGACCCTGCATTACCCACTCTACTTGCTGGCACCTCTCCATATAAGGGAGATTCTTAGACAAATTAGTTCTTTATTTCTACACATCCCCACTCTCCTGCCACAGTCCTTGTAATCAGGTGAGCATGCCACTTCCACTAGCCATTGCCAGCTAGTCTCACAGAAACAGAATCCCCAAGCCGTCTGCCCAGAGGGATGAGGCAAAGGGTTTGCACAGGTGTCCAGGACTGAGCTGAAAAACAGGTCAGCTGTTGTGGGGGAACCACATCCAGTCCGTCAATCAGGAATTGCCTCTCCCCTAGGTTATGACATTCCAGGGAATGAGGTAAACATGAAGACATTTGATGGTTTTATCTCTCCTTGATCAGCTTTGAACATCTCATTAGAAGTGCACAGAAAGTATCCTATTACTTTTCTATTTTTAATCCCTTTCTCCACTGTGGCTCCAATCTTCAGTAGTATACCACAGGTACAGTCTTGTAACATCAAAAATTTAAGAAATGCTTTGAGTCCCAAAGCATATCAGCAGCTAAAAAGAATCAGTCCTTCCACCCCATCAGGATCCAGCATGAGAGGCATTGCATGCCAACCAACTGGAAAAAATATAAGTAATTGAATCAGAAAAACAGGCCTAAGACTGACCTCAGAGGAGTCTTCTACTTCACATACCTGCTCTTATTCCCAAATCAGGGTTGGATTTACCCAAAATAAACATCTGGCACAGGTTTGATAACTGCTTCATAGACAGCACAGCCACCTATGCAGAAGTAATAATTGAGTATAGTGTGCTAACTTTATCAGTTATCCTCCTGCAATTCTGAAGCAAAACTTGGATACACCTGCACTACCATCCAATGCCAGACAGATGGAAGGTCTGTGCACCTACCGTGCCCATGCTCATTGGTCCCGCTTCTCAAAACACCCATTTAGCCCAGGGGCGCTGCTACAGTGAGAGCCCTTCACTACTTCTCATTCCAAGGCTAATACTGTATAGGCTATATACATAGGCTATGTATATATACATATATATACACACAATTAGTTTAGTCACCATGCTGGACTGTACACTCCTGTCGTCTTTATTTGCAGAGTACCTACCGCAACACAACCCTATTTTTGTTTGCAACCTTTGAGCACTTGAGGAATGAAAATGGTAAAAAATAAGAGACAGTGTATGTAACAGAGGTTATATCAACATTTGGAAATGTTGATATATAACCCAACAGATTTGGAAAGCTCCATACAGATCAGACTCTCCTTTGAACATAGATTCTCTTGCCACAGTTACCCTCGAAACCCTTGGGACAAATGCTGAATATGTATTTCATAACTAAGGCCTTCAAGGCAGCTAAAACCAACTTCCCCATTTATTTACATTCTAGTATCATCTGCTGCATTCATTGCATGTATTTTATCAACGCGCCTCTATGAAACCATCCACCACTGAAAAGCATGGCTGAAACATAAGAGCAAAAGCCATTGTAATAAATGTAATTAGTACTCTAGCAATATCATATGCACTAACTGTACTTCACTATGAAAGCTTACACTGATCACTGCAACATAAAAACGTCCACTAAAATAATGTTAAATGTATTTATTAGTACTGTATTTCATACAATGTTAACTACAGCTGTTGCCTGTGCCCTGTTAACACAAAACCAGTACGTATCCAATATTACAGAAATTCTCACAGTTCAGCACTGTCTAAATCAAAGCAGGAAGTTTAAAAATAAAATTTCAATCTTTTTAAAATGTACATTCTCATAGCCAGCATATCCTCCCAAACGCAAGAGCAGATAAAAGCCTGATGCACAAAAATCGCGACAATCCTTTTTCTTCTACCTTATTACAAGATAAGCGATTTTTAATTGCAAAGGAATTTTTTAAAAAAATCATTTTCTTTACTGAGTACTTGGTCTTGAATTCAGATCAACACAGACTAAGACATACACTTCAAATTGAAAATACAGGGCAGAATTCCACAGCTGAAGCTCTCAAATGCACAAATCTAACTTACTCTGAACTGTTTATTAACAAGATGGCAGACAATGACAACTAATTGCCTAGCAAATTCAGGGACACACTGCCAGTATTTTCTAATGAAACCTTAACTAAATTCATTTAAGTCTTGAAAGACCTGTTCTGTTTTAAAGCACATTTGGATTAAACATGAGGCCAATATATAATTTCCTATGGGTTTTGGAATCATAAATATAAAGCTACTGTTCTTTCATTCCAGGAACATGCAGAAGACTGCGGAACCTGCAAAACTTTGCTATTATTTTTAAAAGGTGAATAATCACACCAAGCATGACAAGAAGATTACAGTGCTAACCATGGAATCTGATTTATCTTTAAAAAGATCAGTTTAAATCATCAGAAGCTGCATTTGGTTTTATTGGAGATTCATCATATTGAAGGCTTTTTGAAGAAAACAACAAGAAGAGTTTTGTTTTAATGTTAAGAAGGGTCAGACTAACAGACATAAATTATTTTAGAGCCTTAGTGTACCAAACATCTGCGTGTAGTTTTCAATTAAGCGGCTGAATTATAGACAGTTTTAACATAAAGATGTAGATGACTTGTCAAACGTACTTTGCACAATGAAACTTGTGCTTGTGGAAATATAGAGAGATTAACTCTGGCATTAGCCAAAAGGGAGACCCAGACTACAGATTCCTGAACATCTCAACAGTTCCCGACATCTTCCCAATATACTGACAGAGATGAAATTTCATGCAACTGCATCATCATCATCATGGCTTGGCTTCGCAAACAAAGATCTGGAAAGGGTTTTCCCCACGTCTACTGCAAGCAATGAGTACATGTACACCCTTCAGGCCTGTGCAGTGGATTTTTTAGGTGAGGCGCAGCGTGTGCGGAACTGGCTCCACCCTTTACACCTGAGGTTCATCTGCCAGGGCCCAGAGAGCTTGGATGGTGACAGCAAAGTCCTCAGGTCATAGGTTTGGTTAGAGTATCCTTCTCTTAGATGGATGAGCCTTACAAGGCTAAACAAGCTCCATCTGCCCGGGTTTGGAGTCAGAGTTGTCCTCCTAGGATGGTTGCCCGAAGGCTAGTGAGCCCATCCTGCCAGTAGACACACTTTGTCTGACCCTTCAGCCGAGACCTGTCTGGCTTGGAAGATCCCACCGGAGGCACATACCACAACCAGCACAGCTCTCAACCTCACAAGGGCACGCAAGCTCCTTCCTCACA
>NW_010430790.1:29528-30591 GCF_000710305.1 Buceros rhinoceros silvestris
ATTCTTTAAGTCAAAAAAGACAGTACCCATTTGCATTTCAACAAGTGAAACTTTTCCATCTATTTAACAGAGACAAGACTATAGAAGGTCTCAAATTTCTCCAATAAAAGTGGAAATTACATCTCTAATATTTCGTCAGAGATTAAAAACAGAATTTTAGATGAATTATCTGATACAAAGATGGAAGTGAGGGTGCTGCTTCAAGATCTACAGAAGTAGAGCACTTTAAGACAATTAAATGATTTCCCTGCAGGCAATGTCTTTTCAATCCAAGCTAATGACATCATTTAAGGAGGATGGTCCATTTAACTGAAAGGATCTTTTACAAGGCAGACAGACAGAAGGCAATCCGGGAATGTTTTCAAGGACTTCCCATATTTCAGAATTATAATGGTGAAATGCCTACATCAAAATCTTAAACTCAAGCATTAATCAACAAAATGAAAGCCTAATTTTAAAAGAAAAATGCAGTAAAACTCATTTTAAGAAGTTTTCCCTTCATTATTTTTTTCCTTTAAAGGAACCAATTCTCTCCTAATGGTGATTATGCTACTTTGGAGTAATGATAATACTCAGGCAGCTCAGTTTTAGGCTGCTGTTTTTAAAGTGAAGCCAAATCACTTTAATCACTTGCAAGTTGAAGAGTAACTTACATAAACTGGTGGGAAAGTTTATGAAAGTTAGCTGTGATCTTTCTGACAGAAAGCATTATACTATTGCCTTCAGAACATACTTTACTACTTTTTTGGTATGGTCTGTATAACAGCCTTTAAATTGCACCACCACCTTTTCCATAAAAGAAAAAAAAGCAATGCCCTCAAATGAATCAGCAAGGTAAAACTCACTGTTTTAGTGCCTGTATCAGCAGTTCAATGCACTGCTCTAAGTCCTGGGGGAGGGCAGTGTTGGGGTCCTATCCCTTGCATTATCTGAACTATATTCCGATAGTGAAAAATCAGAGCAGAACATCTTCTAAACTGTTAAAGGAACACCAACATTTGCAAATTCAAATAATATTAATAAAACTACTCCCTCATGGCTTGGCTTCGCAGATGAAGATTTG
>NW_010430791.1:0-11527 GCF_000710305.1 Buceros rhinoceros silvestris
GGTTGGGATATCCGGGCTCTTCCAGCTGTTTCTCGTACGGGGAGTTTTCTTGCAGTTTTTTCCTTGCCTCGCCGGGGTTTCTTCCCCGCCGTCTCGCCGCGAGAAGAACTCCATTTTCCCTGTCTGGGAGCAGCTGCAAAGGTTTCCACTCCCACCTCGTCACTGGGGTGTCTGCCAAGAGCACTGACCTTCAACAAGACTGTTAAGAACTGTGGTTATCTAAGTCCTCTCTTCTTCGGCTTTCTTCCCTTTCTCGGTTTGTGCATATGCACAGTAGCGTATAGTTGTGTGGATTTATTGTTTATTAAAAGTTTGTTTCAGTTTCCCAAACGCAGACCGAGGTGTGAATTTCTTCTGTCCCCTTTAAACTCCTTCTGTCTCTAGCAAGACAGACGGAATCGTTAAGGAATTCGAGGGGTTATTACCTCGGTCCCTTGACCCTTAACACTGACACAGTAGTAGGTCCTCATTTTCTCATCCTGAAGAAATGCACGTCGAGGGGGTCCAAGATATGAAGAGATTCTAAGAGGGTTTGAATGACTTTGTGAAGGAGAAAGCCAGTAGGGTCGCTACACAAAGTTGCCTTCTCCAGCGTACAAAGTGCCAAAACGGCTGTTGATTGCTGAAGTTGTGATGGCACAGAAGGTGAAGGATCACTCCTCCTGGGACTGTCTCCGGACTGCCTGCATTGAAAACCAGGTGTGAGGTTGAATGGACCTTGACTCTAGTCTAATTCAGCCTCTATGGTAAGTATTGGTAGCAATCAGTCTCACTATCTAAAGATGACTATTACAGGATCATACTCTTGGGTGGGTGCATTCAGGTATTCTTTCAGACATTTAATTTTAGTTCTCAGGGATTTGAAAGTTCAGATATATTTTATCTATATAAAGCATATTCTTAAGCAACTTATTCTGTTTTGAGACCTGTCACTTCAATGTTCAGTCTTGACAATATGAAAAGTTCTGCACTGAAGCAATGCGCATGGAACAGAAGGCCACGCACCTGCCCAGATGAGTCTGACCTAATTAGCCTTATAGAGGAGGATTTAGCTGCTGACACAGATGCCTGAATTTAATTGATTGCAATATAGATATCTGTATGTGAGCTAGGTGTCTAAGCTTCCATTACAGTCAATGGAAATTTAATCAATAGGAAATGGAATTAAGAGAGAGAATTCAGTGTTATAAAGTAAACTCCGACATTTGCTTAGCTGAACTGCCCTTAGCTCCACTGAGCGTAGTCTTTAGATTTCCAGTGACTATTGCAGAAGCTTAGACACCTAAATTTGGATTAATTGAAGGGGGAACTGAGCTCATTCATAATTTCAGATAAATCCTATAGAGTTATAAATAATTAATTGATGCTGGATGGATTTGGTATGTTCGGGAGTCTCAGATCTGCCCCACACTAGTCCATGACTCTTCCTTCTGTGAAATGAATGATTGCTTCAGGAGAGCTAGGTGCTTTAAGATGTATACAGTTCACTGCATTTCCTTAGTAACATCAGCTAGAAGTTCAGGTTAAACTAGCCCTTCTTGGTAAAGAGGGGGACTGTACCTTGGCATCAGGAAGCCTACCTATTAGTTGACAATGAAGTGACCTCCCGAGGTGGCATGTAAGTTGTTTTTTCTTTTCTGATTTTTTAGAAGAGTTATTAAATAGTGGATATTGCCTCTCTAAAAGGAGACACACTATGGCTATGTCTACACAACAGCTTGCAATTTACAGATGTATTGGAGTCATTGTCTAAAAGTCTCTGAAACTGATTAAAACCTGAGTCCTGGCATTGATGTCTGGCTCTGGGGGGACATGGGTGCAGCACACAGGACTGGACTGCTGGTTTGAATGGGGAACGTGGTCAGGACCCAAGATTCTGACAGCAGCACTCCTCACTGTGCTGTGTTTGTACAATGCTCAGACTTTGAAGCCAAGCTTGTGTAAACAAACTAATCCACTGACACGTGATAAGGCACATCATCACATACATGAGAACTGAAAACAAACCTGAGTACATCCACAAGGGCACGGCCTAGTTGATTTTGATTACTAAAACAAAAAATAACCACAAAGCAGCACCGACACATGTTGCTCTTAGAGCACTATTAAAGCAGCAGTTTAGTTCATTGTACTCTGTCCATCACACAGGAAGCGTTTCTGAG
The DNA here is from genome assembly GCF_000710305.1 of Buceros rhinoceros silvestris. Taxonomy (NCBI): domain Eukaryota; kingdom Metazoa; phylum Chordata; class Aves; order Bucerotiformes; family Bucerotidae; genus Buceros; species Buceros rhinoceros. The sequence goes on from NW_010430791.1 coordinate 2,163, forward strand.
CATCCCATCTTTTCTTAGCAGCCAAAGACCAAGAGACATGGGCTTTATGTAATTTGGCTGTCCTTCTTTTATCTCTACCTGGCAACAACTTCGTCGTTCTGGCTCCGTGCTGCACGTTCTGTACCTCATCCCCAGCATCGCTCTCTCCGCATTTAGAGCTGAGAACAAAATGATGTCACATCTTCTGTTCAAGATATAGCTGCAGGGAGCTAACATTGTCTCATCCCTTTCTCCTAATCCACACAGAATCATCTCGCCTTTTGACGCAGGCTCCATGTCCTCATCTTTAAGTCCCAGCACAATTTATCTTCCCTTTCCCATCTTGACAATTTATTGTTGATGACAATTTGATAAGCAGGAAGAGATGGGGGAAAATCTGAGATGTGGGGAGGTGAAGTGACTTGCCAGAGGCAATAAGGCAGCTCAATGAACTTCAGACTTATGCTAAAGTCTCCAGGGTCTCAGCAAAGTGCTCACATCACTAAATCACACCAAATCTCTGCAAGTCTTAGTCCATACCTCCCACCAGACATCTGTGTATCTCATCCCGGCTTCTTGCTCTCTCCTCTCAATACCCCACATGACTGCTGATGGCATCTTCACCCTCACTTCATGCCTTGCCAATATATTGTTAATAACCTTCTCTCTACCTGCCTTTCCAAAATCTTCCTCCTCTACCAGGCAGGAAGGAATGGCTCCATGCCATCTTTCCATGTCCATCTTGTATTGCTGCCATTGTACAACACACTCAGATTTCTGTTTGAATAGCAAACTGTTACTCAGCTTCCACTGTGAACAGTGGCTGCCTGAGGCAGGCATGCTCACATAAAAGATCCTTGCTTTCTATCTTTCTAAAAATAAATAATCAAAGAAAGGAAAAAGTCAAAAGCTCATTGTGCCCCTAAGAAATGTCTGCATCTCCAAGGAAGACTTCCAAATCTCTAACCCAAGATAGAGTGGTAGGGGTAGGAAATCTGCAGATCAAAGGTTTCGAAAATATGAAGTTCTGTTTGTGTGATGCAGACCAGAGCTATTTGCTCTTCTGAGAAGTAATGAACAGGCCAGCACACTCCTGCCAATACAGCATTACCATTAGCTTTTGAAAGCTGAATGCCACTGCTGATTGTTGCAAGCAGAGCTGAGCAAAGATTACTTTAATTGAAATGAAGCTTTCAGACCATTTCACTCACTCTCATAAGGCAGCTGGAGATACTTAGGCAGAACTTTGGAGAAGCGTTTTAAGGCACAGATTCAGTATTTTCACCCCATGGCACTTAGCCTGAGGTTATCAGACTAATCCCTTGACTAAGCATCAAGGAGTATGAGCCTCCACTGCAGGAGGAACCAGTGGAAAATCTGAGAGTGGACATCAGCTGGGGGCTTTGGTGATTTGCTTGGTGGAGCCAAGTGGGAAATGAGTATCAGTTACCTTGAAAGGAGGAAATGTCAGACTGAAGCTTAGGTCATCACTGTTTTCTACAGCGCCATATCAGTCTTACTTAATTGTACAAGCACAGATTAGATTACATTTGTAAGACGTATAATAACACACCTAGCAAGGATTGTGAAATGAAAAATAAACTGGGTAATTATCATATTTACAACCATTTTCAAGCAATGCAAACATCTGAATACATCTTTAAGGGCAAGGGGGATATTTTTAAATAAACATGCTTCCTTCCTGCAAGTAATAGATTGCAATAGCAACTGGCAGAAGGATTCATCTGTTATTTTAGTTGTTTTCATGGTTTCATGGGATTTAGCTCTAACAAAAATATTTAAAAGAAGGGAGTACATTCTATTGCAGAGAAATTGTCAAAGGGGTTTTTTATATTATTCTATTCTGTGCTATCGTACATTTATTTTCATGAGTTTAGAACATTTTGAAACGTTTCCTTTTGCTGTTCAAGTTTTCTGTGGTTGATTCCCCTTCCCCCTCCAGCATGGCTATTTTTTGTGTGCGTAACTTAAATATAGCCCCTCCAGAAATCTTGGAAGTTACAATGAATAAGAATACATTTTCTCCTTAGCAATATTCTAGACATTCTTCTATTTCAGTAGAGCTAAATCTGTAGATAAGACAAACTTCTATTATTTTGGGTAGGATTCAGCAGGGATATTAAAAAAGGTAAAGGGAAAAAACTGTTCTTGAGCTCATGTAACTGAAACATACTATGAATCTCAGAAGATCTTAAAGGCACAAGAGCCATCGTGCCATGTTAGCAGTTAATTAGGGAAGGAAAAGCAAGAACACCATCATGCACCTATACAGATTTAGTGTGTGCCCATTTGGATTGCCTGTTGAATACTATGTGCAGTCCTGATCCTCACCTTAAAGGAAACATAATGGGAAACATTCAAAGTAGAGCCACAGAGATGATAAAACCATGGAGCACTTTCCACACTTCATCTCTTCACCTTGGAAAAGTGATGACTGAAAGGAAATACGGCACTTCTCTAAAACCACAAGTAGCATAAAGAGGGTAGAGAGAGACTGATCGTTCCCCTTCCAACACAAGAACGAAAAGGTGCCAAATAAAGCTAGCAGTTTCAAAATTGGTGAAACCAGATGGTTCTTCATCAAGTGTATAGTTAAGCTGTGGGGTCTCCTGCGGGAAGATATTGCCCATAGTGGTTACACGGGCATACTGGGAGTTCCTGAGCATAAACTATTGACGGCTGAGAGAGCACTCCAGGGAAGTGCATGCTTGTGCTATTCTTCCTGGCTTCCTCGGACTTCTCTTTCTGGCTGCAGTTAGAGGCAGCATACTTTGGCCTGGCCCTGCATTGCTGTTCTAATTTTCATAATTGCTCCCTGATAAAACTATCTGAGCCCCTTTCTTTGCCCCCGCTACATCCTTAAACTCAGGTAAGAATACGGCTGTTATTGCAGTGAAGTCTGTTTGTAAGGAGGTGCTGATGTCAATGATTTACTGAAATACACACTGCAAATCTAATCAGCAAACTGCTTTGGCATTAAGAACAGGAAAAGATTATAAGAGTGTCAAGAAAAAGGGATTTTAGGGTCTTGCAACAACTGGCACTGCAACAACACAGCCTGTGAAACTCTTGTTTTTAAAAGAAGTGTTTTTCCAAGTGAAGTTACAGTCACTGCAATACAGACGATGGACTGCTGTCGCCCTTAATTCATCCTGGCAGAAATACGTGCTTTCCCAATGTCAGCCTTAAGAAGGCTGAGACCACTCCTTGTCCGAATCACAAAGGTGCAGGCTTCCCCTCAGAGACATAGTTCCCACACTGAGCCTATAAATTGCCCTTTGGAAAACATTTTGCTGTATTTAGCATTTTATTAAAAGCATTGTGTAAAATGAATTCTCCATTACTCTGTGCTGTTCATCTGCATGTAATACCAATGGTAATTGATTTTCTGATGGTGCATGAACGGCTAATGTAAAACTTTCGCAGAAGACTTAAAGGTGAAATCTATTTTCCCTGCAGAAAGCCTGTATAATCGGGTTTTATACAGAAGTACGCCTTAAAAGAACCAGAGGGGACTGCAGTTCCCTCATCCCAGTCACTGCTCCAACCTGTGGCAAGGATTTAAGTACCAGACCAGCCATCCCATGCCCTCTGCAAAGGAGACAGCATCAGCCAGGTACTGCTGATAGTTTAAATACCTTTTATTCAGTATTAAATTACTAACACAGCTTTGCACTACCTACATATTCTTCCACTTAGACCATGTGTTTGCATCCACACCGGCCACTGCGGTTTTGTCTCTGTGCTCACCACTTCCACTCTCTGCAAACCTTCTGGCCAGACTCTGCTCCTGCTTCCAGTGGCGTGGCGAGGGAGGACTCCAGCTGCTGCTCTGGGCTTACATCTGTGTGCAACTGGTGCAGCCATGTCAGGATCAGGCCCTACAGGATGAGACAACTTGCCTTCTGTGAAAACACAGCTGAGGGCAAATACTGCCTACAGTATCTGCTGATGCTGGAACGCTGCAATTACTTCTGAAATCTAACCTAATTACAGTTGCTGAAAAACTTTTCTCCATCCTCTCTGGCTCATTTACAGTTCTCCCACATTCTCCTTTATGTCTCCTTTCTTTGAGTCAATATTTACCTCTTTAACACTTTCTCTTCCTCTGCTTCCCTCCCTCCTGCAATGTTCTGTGCAAGAAGAATAGCACAGCCTCTGTTAGCAGCCGCGCCTGCACACAAGCCTGCCCTAATGATGAAGGCCAAATACACCTTCCAAGTTTTTACAGCCAAAGCCCTGACTTTGCAAAAGCAACAAACACCTCACTTGATTTTGCACTTGCAAAACCTTTTTGTTCTCCTGGGGTGCTCAGAATGAAATCAGAACCGCATTTGCATGAATATCAGGGAGAGGAGCTGACAGCCACGAAAAAGGAAGAGAGTCCGTGAAGCAGCTCAACATAGAAAGGAAATAATCTAGCTCAAAGGAAAAATGTTTTCTGAACTTTTTTTTTATGTGTGTGACTGTGTTCAAACTAATAGTTCAAAACAACAACCCTGTTTGGACAGGGGTGAGCACATTGCAGAACACTCCTAATGCCTCATGGATGTCTAGTGCCTGCTGACAGCCGCAGTTCAAGCAACACCAGTCAAAACACTGAAAGAGACAATGAAAAGATGAACCTAATTTGGATTTTCTTCTTCAAGTCAAGATCAATGCAGTTTTAAAACATAACAATAAGGTACCTGGCCAGATGCACTAAGAGGAAATTCCATGTTCTGAATTTGTTTAGGAGGTCAGAATCAATGGTCCTAATAGTCTCTTCTCATATATAGGGGCTGTGTAAGAGAAGAAAATTAGAAAGTTCTGAGCATATACAGTACAAACATTGTGGAACAAAATCTTCTTGAACTGATTTTTTAAAGTCAAGCAGCTAAATTCAGACTTACACTTTGTCCTGATGCTGATACTTGCTTACTGCTTTGAAAATCCTAGATGGCAGAGCTATATATGCGAGGCCAGATTCATACACCAACAGGTTCAAAGATGTTTTATTTCTTCTGTTATTTGCTTAACTTTCACATTTACATTTTCCATATTTTTCTAACATGTGTCAGTAGTAATAGTAATATAACAAGCTAAAGGTAGTACAAGAGTAAAGTGCTGCACAGAATCAAAGCAAACTGAGAATAATTTGAAAGCACGGGCGTGTGGTGGTAAAGAGTGTAAATCCAAGTCTGTGAGAAAGAACAGCACTCAGGAAAAAGGCTAAGAGGGAGCAGAATCCTGGAAGTGGTGATGAAGTCCAGTCCTAACCCAGCTCCTCCTGAAGTCAGAGGAGAGGCGGGGTCAGGCAGTCTGTGGTAAGAAGAGAGGCAATGGTTCGCTACATCTTCCTGCTGCTCAACAAGAGCTTCTGGAAGAGGTAGGAGGTCTCTGTAAAACCTGCCAGGAATTAAAATATTTGTACAGATCCGCAGGGATTGTGTCTTGCCAGAAAAATGCTACTACAGTTCAACATTAATGCAATCATTTTTCTTAGTCAAGGTAAAGCCAAAGATGCTGCGTTTATGTTCAGACTTCTCCCAGCTGTTCTTAATTCAACTGTGGCACAACGACTCTTTATTACCTTCTGGAGTTCCAGAGAAAAACAGTGGATTCTTTACTCCTGGGATTGAGTTTGAACTTCATTTCCTTGAACAGAGCTGAACAAGGTCCATCAGCCTGATTTCAGATCAGAGCCTTTCTCCCAGGTACAGCCATGCCATAAATTCCTTGTTTGTATTAACCAGTGCCGTCCCACTGAAACCAGACTTCGCCATGCAATGTATTCCCATATTGCTGTGAGTAAACAGAAGGTCTTGTTTGGGCCAAGAAGTGTGCTGGCACAAAGGCCACTGTCAGCCAGAGGATAAGTGGATCGTCTCCTTCCCATATGAGAAGGAATTATTTCCACAACCTTGAGCTTTGGCTCACCGGGCTGACACACATACATACAGCACACTCCATGGCAATCGAGTACATACGTACAGCTCATGCTGCAGAACTGTCTTACTTCACAGGAAGGCTGTAAATGATTTCTGCCAGGCAGAAAGCTTTAGGGCTTTCTGAGTATCCAGCAGCAATTTCAGCCATTCCAATCCTTAAGTCTATTCAATGTTTAGTCACTAATTTTTCAACCTATGACTTCTTTCTCCCCACTCTGTTCATTAAGCACCTAAAGAAAACCTGCAAACCTTTTCCTGAATAAGCTGGAAAAGTCAAACCCTCAGGTAGGTTGTATACACATCTAAGTTCTCCTGTGAAAACCCTGACAATAGACAAATTTTTCCTCAAAATAGATCAGACTAAGGTAAGTTCAAATAAGCAAATTGACCCTTCTCTTGTAATAACCATGCAGAAAAACAGGGAGTTTGGTTTTCTAGCTGAAGACCCATCAGATATCCTATTCCAGTGCTTGGGACAGCACCAGTAGGATGCATCTGAAATCCATTTCACTGTCGCATCTCTCTGCCGTTCCCTGATTCAGAGGCTATGGTGCTGCTTGATAAGTATGCACTACCTCTCCCTCCCTCAGGAAGCTGTAAGCCGCAGCATGAAAATGCTGATCCTCTGGAGACCATTCCTTTCTGCAGAAATTTCTGCCAAAATTGGTTACAGAAATGTGTTACCCAAAGAAGGAGCTCCCCCTCATCTGTTCTGGTGCTCCTATGCTAACCTTTCCCAGCCAGACTGGACGGAAAGTAGCACAGAGCTCTCAGCAGCCTCGGCTGATGTGACTCCTTCAACTAATAGGAGCCACTAAATATATTTGCCATGTATTTGTCCTTGTTGCTCTGTCTTTCAGTGTGGAAAGTAGGGAAACAAGTGTCCCAAGGTCATTATTTAATTAATATTAATCAAATTAATCCTTGTCCATCTCCTTCTTACTTGCTTGAAAACTTAAGAGAATCTTTTCATGCTCAGTGCAATTTGGTCAGCTTTAGGGTCTTTTATTCTTTTCCATCATGCCTCTCTCCCCCGAAGTGCCATCCCTAACATTTACACCACTGTTGACATATATGTTATTAGAGGATAATTATTTGGGGGACAAACACTAATCCAAATGTAGGCTTCACATTAAAATTAAGGGTTGCACATTGCATCTTATTTCCCTGCAACATTTATTTGTGTCTGTTAAATCATAGAATTACAGAGTGGTTTGGGTTGGATTAAAGATCATCTAATTCCAAAGCTCCTGCCATGGGCAGGGACACCTTCTACTAGACCAGGTTGTTCAAACCCTATCAATCAACCTGGCCTTGAACACTGCCAGGGATGGGTCATCCACAGCTTATCTGGGCAACCTGGTCCAGTGTCTCGTCACCCTCACAGTGAAGAATTTTTTCCCAATATCTAACCTAAATCTACCCTCTTTCTGTTGAAAACCAGTACCCATTGTCCTATCACAACAATCCCTCAGAAAGAGTCCCTCCCCATCTTTCCTGTAGGCCCCCGTTAAGTACTGGAAGGATGCCATAAGGTTTCCGTTGAGCCTTGTCTTCTCCAGGCTGAACTACCCCAACTCTTTAAACAAGCATTGATATTGCACATGTGATGCCTACACTTCCAGGTTCTGGCTCTGGAGCCAAGAGGTGTCCAACGTAGCTCCTTTGCTGAGGAGCTCATGCAGCAGTGGCAGCACCGCATAATCCGAATCCCTGGCAGCAAGAGAAAGGAAGTCAGGAGAGTTAAACCTCTTATGTCTGGGCTGAACTAGCACCCAACCCCACATCCCTCCCATGGGCCTGCCACAATGGAGCAGTGGGGGTCTCAGGGGAGCTGCTGTCCTCTCCTGCTCTTCCCCTTGGCCCTCCACCCTGGGAGGCACCTAGCTTGTGGTTTGCAGCCCATTGACAAGCCTGCTGTGTCATTTCTGGGCCATGAAGGTTGGCCAGCCTATTCTAGTCAGAACAAAAGAGATTGCAGCTTTGGATCACAGGCTTCTGGTGTCTGAAAAGTTTGCTTACCGATATTCCATGATTATAAAATGATTTAATTTTTAAAAATTGGGCTCATGTGGAAAGTTCTTATGCGTGGCACCTAGCATAACCCTTTGGATAATTTCTAGAGCAAATGCAGTGTTGACAGTATTGAGTTATTTTCCACGTGCCACCAGACCAAGAGAAAGGCTGCATGTTTTTGAATGGCTGTTATTTCACAACAGGACATATGTATGCACTGGGGAAAGCCTGCCTCACCCTCAGTTTGTTGCCCTAATTAAAGTTTACACTGGTAACCTAGGAAATGGATTAAGAAACAAACCTTAAGCATTCTCACTTCTTCACTTGCGCAATGGAGTCCATAGAAATTCACAGGGAAAATGTTAAAACACAGTAGAGGTGTAATTTTGTACATATGCTCCCGTGTCTCTCTGGTTGCCTTTCTCGACCTGGTATTTTCCTCAAGGTACTTGGTTTCCCAGCTTTTGAAAACGTAGGGTTGGCTTTGGGGTGGGGTTTTGGTATGTTTTCAAAAGGACTGGAATATCAAATCATGTGGTGTATATAATCATGGGAAGTTCCTTTTCTCTAACCTTACAAGGCTTGAAGATTTTATGTTATACTTCATTGTGCAACACAAGAAAAATACCTCAGGAACAGAAATGTCTTTTATTCCACTCCCCATGTATCTGATGCTTTATTCCCTCAGGCACTACTTGTTTGCCAAAGGATTGTTTAACCACTGTTTGACAATTTCCAAATGGGAAAAAGTGCTGGGTTTCATCCAAAGGAAGGGAGGAGCTTTTCAAAGTTTTGTATTTAATCTTGGTTAAAAGTAAACAACTTTACCCTTTCAATGTTAGTCATGCCTGTTGTGTAAAGTATGGTGTAGAAGTGCTCAGCAAAGAAGCGCGACATTTTTGCATACTTTATAATGATTAACATTTGTATTCAGGGTTGAATCGGATCAGATGCCTGGCTGGATGTGGCATACAGGGGAATCCGGACGTCCTGGGCTAACTGGGGGTAACTGGGTGAGCTGGGTGGTGGGGGTAGCGGGAGAAGCAGCACGGCTCCTCGCTGGAGCCAGGTAGCTGCAGCAACCTTCAGCCCACACGGTGCGCCCACACACGTTCACCCCGTGTGGGCAGAGAGGTCTCTGCTGGCTGGTATTTTGCTATGATTAACGTGTCTTTAAAAAAGAGGCAGAACGGACCAGGGGAGCGGGGAAAGCCACTAGCCCACCACACAAACTCTACTGGTACCAGGTACTGGTACAGTGCTGCCAGGCCTTTCTGGTGGGGACAGCGTTTGCACCAGCTGAAGGGGCTTTTCCCTCCCCAGCAAGTCCCTTCTCTGAACAAAAAATGCAACTTTCCTAACAAAGCAAATCCCGTGTCCAGGGGGAGGCTCCTTTTGAGGGTGGAAAAGGTGCCTATT
>NW_010430792.1:0-25638 GCF_000710305.1 Buceros rhinoceros silvestris
ATTTCATAAGTCATCATACCCAAAAATGTGTTTTATTTTTGGTGGGGGAGGGATAGTAAATATGATGCACACCAGTCCCTACTTCCATAATCTTTTTAAAAATTAAAATCTCTGTTATGGGATTTAAGACATGTTTCAAGAAAAGTATGTGGGTCGAGGGGTTCTACTTTTTACAATATGTGAAGCAGATGGGAAAGATAACAAAGTCCATTCTGTGTCTGCTGCTCTGTTAGGTGACACACGCTGTCCTCTCCAGGACACTGCCTGGCATTAGGGATCCTTGGGATGGGCAGGGTGTTTGCACTGCAGGTGACCTCATGGGGCTCTGGCGGTTGCTGAGCCCTGGATGGGACAGTCCCTGCACAGGACGGACTGGGGGACAGGGATTGCAACATGCGTGTGAAGTCAGAGGCTGAAGTGTCAGACAGGACTTGAGTCCAGATTTTAGTAAGTTTGTTGGCCTGTGAGAATTGGTGTCCATGCTGTGAGAATGAAAAAGCATAGAAAGACGAGGTGCTACAGCAAGAAATCACTGAGTTCATTCATTAGATCTGAGAGTAGTTAGTGCATGTGTGTTTACAGCTCATTTACTCTCTACATAAATTATAAATTGGCCTGGGTTCAGACTGGGATCAGACTGATCTGTTTAATTCTCCTTTGTTAAAGCTTCATATTTTGTTGACTTTGAGACGCCATTTTTTAATAGTGCAATTATATTATGTTACCATTGAATAAAATAAACGAGAAAATCCCAGCTAGCTTTCTGTCAAAAGCAATGAAAACAAAGGCTCAGTCTTTGTTGAACTCCATGTTTTAAGTTTGAAGCTGTTACAAATTCTGAACTATGTAACTGTATTCTGTGTTTAAACATCTTGGGTAATTTAATTTCTGGCTGAGTTCTTCTGTAGCTTCCTCAAAGATTTATAGCACTGAAGATCAAAAGGTTGAATCAAGGATTTAATAAAATGTGTTGTACAAAGAGTTTGTGTAGGTGTGCAGAATAATAAGTGCTCATTTTAGCACTCCTCATGTGGTTGTAATGATAATTACTGCATATCTACTGAAATTGATTTAAGTTTCAATTTTACTTGGAAGTTTAAATGTGTCATTAATTAATTGCTTCATCTAAACAGAACTGAAGTACTGCTGAAAACTTTGTAAAAAAAAAAAAGGAAAAAGGGTTGTATTATATATTATCTACAGTTTTTTCCATTACATTTCTGTATGTTTGTGAGGTAGTGTGTCCATGTACGTATGTATCAGACATGGTAATGTGTTGCAGTCATTCACAGATCTTACCAGAAACATACAAAGTATCATCCTACCGTGTGCTACTCAAGTCACATTATAGTTAATGGATTTGTATTTTCCATGTCTGAGATAACAAAACCTCAAGCAATGTTTCCCAGGGCTTTTCCTCCCTACGAGTGATGAGATGACATTTGTAAGAACTATCTCTCTGCTACTGCAACTTACAAATAAGGCAGCTTAGAAAAGAGGCAAGAGGAAAACCTATCCAAATGCAAAATAAATTTCCGGTTCTCTAAATGTTGTGTAGCAAGTCAAAATATTCAAAGGTGGTTTCTGTCTGATATCAATCAGAGGGTTGTGTTGGGTTTTTTTGGTGGATTTTGGTTTGTTTTTTAATTTATGACTTTATGATGTGCACTGTGCGTTTTTTGAAAACCAGAGTTACAAGCTGACCTCTGAGGCAAGGTAGAGTTTGAATGCTTTGTAATTCAAGGCCCAGAAGGTGTAAATTGGATTGAATCCAAGTTTTTGTATTTAGAACATAACAGAGGCTTTGAAAAGTAACCCATACAGTGGGGGAATTAGCTCTCTGAACTCTAAATGACTTTGCATCAGAAAAGAATTGAAGTGTTGCCATATGATCTTTAAATAAGGTTTCTTGGGTGAGCATTCCCAAAGGGAAGACTCAACCCGTATTTTCATAAACGCATGCTCTAAACGGGCGTTAGCCATGCCTTTGAAAATGAGTGATTATTGCTGAACACTTCTAAGGAACCGTAACAGAACGGACTGGGATACACAGCTTCTGTCTATATATTCTAGCTGTTCCGCTTGCAGCTGCAACTCGGTGGGCTTTATCAGAAGGTTTGAAAGTATTCTCTAAGACATTTTCTATATTTTGCATCTGCTTTCTTCGTAAAGTAGTAACTTCTCAGTGGGTCAGATTTTGGGGGTCACAGCCTCCTTTTGAAGACAGTAGGATACTAAAAGAATCCCTGCAAACCAAACCAATGCTGCACATTGACAACTCTTTAATCTCCATAGCAAGAATGCCATCTTTGACTCTGAACCTTGAATTCGGTGCCACTGAGAAATGACGGGCTGAATCTCCAGAGCTTTTGTATGCGCTTTGCTCTTGGGGGTGGGGAGAAACCGTAAAACAGAACAAAACAAAACCCAACCAAACAAAAAATAAACTCTGTCATGTCAAGCTGGAGAAAATTGCCGTTTTGACCTGTAGGTCTCTTCATAGTGCAGGACCAGCATTTAGCATCTTTTATCATCCTTGTTGCTGTAAAGAATACGTGGGTGAAAGGCCCTGCCTTGTGGCTCTGTCTCTTTGGCTGCTGGCAGCTATTAGGAGCTAATGCAGGGCTTGGGACGTTGCTCCACATTGGAAATAGGGTGTTTCTCTCTCGCTTTGTGCTGCACAGTGTTCAGCTGTGTGGTGGATGGAAATCGGTGGCTTTCCTGACCAGAGAAATAGTACATGAAGTTAAAAAGCATTCAGCAGCAAACATCGTTGGCTGGAATTATTTCTCCCTAGTCAGATTCTAAACCAAAATAGATGATCCAGCATGAGACACCCTTTACAACTACAACTGCCATTGTTACACAAGGAATTGCACGTATTGATTAAAATCTCCTAACAGAAGAGAGGGAAATGAGCTGATGACAGTTCAAAATTTATCTTTTTCAATAGAGAATGGCTTAAGGCCATCCAAGGAAGAGAAGAAAAAACTAAATCGACGTGAAGAAGAAATGGGAATATGTTATCATCTGTTGCTTAGAGAGATAAAACAAAAAAGGAGGAAAACCCCCCAAACTTTACTAATACAATTGAAATATTGCAAACCAAACAACACATTTGAAAATTAGGTATGTGGAACTAGAAAACTCAAAGATGCATTTCATAAAGAGTATAATTTTTTGTTTTCCAGAATGTCACGTGTGTCTTCTTTTACTCACTCATGTCTTTTACAGAGATTGAGTAAATATAAAATGGCAAAAAAAGCAGATATATAAGTGAAATAAAAAAATCTTACAGCTAAGAGCTACATTATTTTGAAATAAGTACTTGAAATATAGTGGTGTATTCCCATAAATGTAATGGTTTTCTTTTCCTTTTTTTTTTTTCCTTTTGTGAAATTGCTATCGAATTTCACTGGGTGAAAATTCAGAAAATGCAATAATAGTTACAGTGACTTGACAAAGCACTTCTTTAGTATCATGAAAAGTAAACCTTTTCTAATTCAGAGAAGGCAAGTAGAATAGTAGACAATGTACCCCATTGCAGACCGTAACAGAAGTCACCACAGTCATGCTGACATGAAGTATTTGAAGTCAAAAAGTATCTTTGTTCCATTTAGTTTCTATTTAGGTAATAGGTAACCAAGAAGGCATCAGAAATAGTATTTATACTTTCCAAAGGGCCCATTCTTTAACAAGTTCTGAGTTAAAAGCAGCATCAGAAGATGCTACAGATTGTAAAAAAGGAAGACTAGATATGTCTTTCTGTTGATTCTGTTCTGATATAAACAATTGCTTTGATATAGTGTAAGAATTTTACTGTAATAAATACATACTCTTTATATAGGAATAAACCAGTGCAGTTGATATTTCATTGTTAACATGTAAATAGCATCTTGGGAACATCTATAAATGTATTAGAGTTTATTAACATTTCTAAAGTTTTATTAAGATGAATGCAAGAAGCATTCAGCAACTGAACAAATCAGTTTAGGCAGGTTGTCATAATGGAGCTTCAGTAATAAATCAAAATAGTTCTGCAAAGATAATATACAACAACCAGCTTATTAATGGCTTGCCTTCTTTCCAAAAAGATTATAGTAGGCAAATGAAAGAAATAAATAATTAACACCTGTCATAAATCAGAAGTTGATGATGGAGGAAGCACAAGCCCTACTTTCAACAGCAATGTTAAATGGTATGAAAAGCTAACATGAGTCTCTAGCAAATGCTAGATCATCACATGCAAAATTTGGAGCAGATACTAAAATCCTAACCATAATACAGATTTTATGTCCAGTCTTTTCATAAAAGATGCTAACTAAATTTCTTTCATTTTAATATTGCTGTACCTTGGAATTTGAAAGCTGACTCTTGAAGATACATGATCCTAAAATCCATAATCTTCGAATAAAAATAAACAGTGAAATATTAACAATAGCAGGCAATCTAGACTAAAATTGCAAATTCTTCTTAAAGTTAAGATTCAGATCTGAATTTACTTCATCATATGAAGGCCGTGGATGTGATATCTGACTTACACTTAAGTATTTCACTTGCTTTCATTACAGTTTCTTCAGTATGGTAGAATCGGACACCCTGCCCATTACAAAACAACAATTTTACCATTATGGAGGTACTTTTCATGTTTCTGATAAACCAGGACTGTAGACAACTGTATTTAAGAGATTTAATTTTTTTTCTCCTTCCTCAACATTAACCTCTTCATTGAAAACTCACGCTTGAGGTCTTTTTCTTTAGATTTATGGGTAAAATTAAGCATTCCCCTCAATTAAAGGACAAGAAAATATGGCAAAAGGACCCAGCACAATGAAGCAATAGGAAAAAAAAAAGCAAGTAATAAACCAACCAAACATTTGTAAAGCTTTTTGATATAGGTCTTTATTCTTCAGAGGAGTGTTGGCAACACAATTCTTGTAACAAAACCTAAAATATTTTATATGAAAATTAGATGTAGACATCAAATAGAGCTGGAAAAATATCAGTCTTCACAAATACTGTAGATTGTAACTTCACAAGCGTTAATTTCCTTTTTGACTATGCTGTACCACTTTTATGTTAATTTCCCTCAGATCCATAAATAGCTGAGATTTAATTTAGTGTTTCAGGCATCTGTAGAGATGAAATTCTCAATGATGTTTCTGAAGGAAGTATTGTATTTTATATGGAAAAAGTTGCTCTTCCACAGAGTTATCTAGAGGAGAAAGGAAAAGAAACAAGCTATTTCTAGTGGTACGGTGGTAATACAATGTCATCGTGGAAAATTCAAAATAAACAATAATAAATAATATGTCACCTACCAGACATAGGAGGTAACGTATCATTTTCAAAAGAGACTTGAACGCTTGAACCTTATTGCTAGAAGTCAATGTCATTTAACCACTAAGTGCCACAGACATTAAAAATTGGACTTTTTCTGTTTTGTTATTTGGGATTTTTTTTTCAGTTTCTCTTTTACATTTCATAATTTTTTATTATGGTACATTTTGGCGATTTCTTTTTTTTAATGCACTCCAAGAAAGAAGTTTGATAGTCCTCATAATGCAGTCCTTGTTTTTACGAAGAAGACAAGGCTCTTGGGTGAAAAATTGGTCCATATGCACACGAACTGTCTACTGGGCCCTCAGCAAGATCATTAGAGTCTATCTGGAGTGCTATGGACATGCCACTGAACAAATATTGGATTACATTATGCCTATAAACCTCAGGCATTGTGCCCTTTTCTAAATTATCCACACACAATCACTCCAGGGGATTACACTTTAGGATGATGGGAGAATGCCTAAAATCAGACAGCCATGAAGTACCTTTATTCTTCAGTGTGTTCTTGGAATACATTAATCTTGAAGCTTAAAATGTGCAGTGATGAGTTTACCTATTTGGAAAAGATGATGATGATTGCAGATCTGCCAGATAACAAGTTAATTGCTATGTTTAACTTAGTTACTGGGAATGAAAGGCAGGCTGGCTTTTTTTTTTCCCCCCTAAAGGACAAGTCTAATGACAATGCTTTCTTCTATGTGGCGTGTCTAGTCATTTTCAGTGGATAGGGTTGATGCTCAAAATCTTGCTGTCAGAAATAACAAGGGCGTTAAATTGGATCTCTTGAACTAGTAATAGAAGATTACTGTAATTAATGAAACTATTTGCTTTGTGAAAAAGTGTAGTATGCCTAACGAATTTTAAAAGTATATGAACTAGCAAAGGTGATAGTGCATCTGCTTGCCCTATTCAACTTGGATTTTTTTGTATTGTGAATAGAATATAGAATAATTTTGGAAACGGAGGAATTTTGGAAAATCGTAGCATCTGATAAACCCTCCTTATATAACCATTCACAACTAACATGGACATTTGAATAAATTAACAGCTGTGAATGATGCATAGAATACACTGGTGTCCTTCTTTCTTATTTCTCAGCCTGACCAGGGTATCTCAGCAGAAAGCATTCAGTATGGTCAATTCTGGGGCAATAGCATCAGAGAATATTCTTTGTTTTTCAAGATGAAGTAGAATTTATTTTGATGACGGTTTACTTGAACGTAGGCATCTGCTGCAGAAAGTCATTTTAAAAGCAAATGAAAATGTCCTGCAAAAACTAATGCAATGGTAGACAATTTTGAGATCAAAATGCAGTGTTTTCCAGCATATTACCTCATCAGAACTAATGAAACATCACCCTATCTGTGACTGCTCCTGTTTTCTTTGTAAAATTAAACAGACAAAATTTTTCTTTTCTCTCTCATTTTGCAGTAATTACAAAATCACAGAACAGCTGAGTTTGGAGACCATCTGGTCCAAACCCCTACTCAAGTAGGGTCAGCCCGAGCAGATTGCTCAGGGTTGTGTCCACTTGGGTTTTGAATACCTCCACAGGTGAACAACTCACAGTGACCTTGGGTAACCTGATCAGTGTTGAAACACTCTTACAACAGAAAAAGTACTTTCTTCTATTTAAGTCACATTCCTTGTATTTCAGTTTGTGCCCATTGCATCTCTTTGTCCAGTGACAGGACACCACTGGGCAGAGCCTGGTTCTCTTTTCTTTACCCTCCCCCACCCTCCCTTAGGGTATTTATACACATGGATCAGATACTCTCATCTTTCTCTGCTCCAGGCTGGGTAGTCCCAGCTCTCTCAGACTCTTCTTGTAAGACAAATGCTCTAGTCCCTTAATCATCTTTGTGGCCCTTTCTTGGACTCAATTCAGTAAGTCCTTGTCTCTCTTGTGCTGGGGAGCCCAACTATGGACCCAGTGTGTTTCACCAGTGCTGAGCAGAGGAGAAGGATCAAGCCTCTCGACCTAATGGTGGTGTTCTTCCCAATGAAAGTCAGGTAGTTATTTGGTCCTCTATCTGTGAAGTCAAAAAATGACATGAACTCATTTTGCAGATCCCTCAGTTTGTATCCTTGATGGACTTCTGAGCAAAGGAAGGCAAGAGAAAAAATCGGTAGCCGATAAAGGAATAAAAAAGGACAATAAAATATGACTGTCTTTAAAGTATGAGATCCTAGCACTTAAGTGTAAAGAGATTTCAAACTAATGATGATGCTTTCACATTGAAATGGAGATTTTTTTATATGTATTTGTTATAAAATACTTTTTTCCTACAGGAAATATATTTCTCTTAATGAAGAAACGTAAGAAAGAAAACTCCCGAGTTATTCCCACACAGAACTGTAAATGTCCTTAGAAAGATCCCCCGACTGAGCATAGTTTAATGGATCCTATCTGCATACAGATAATCAAATGTAGGCACTGGAAGTGTTTCTAAGTTTGAACAAGATTGGACAACCAAAAAGATGAGACCAGAGCAGCAATTCAGACTAAAATGAGAGCTGGACACTGGAGAATGAACCCTCTGAAAAAGCCCCATATGGAATGTGAAAGTGCTTAAAAATGCTGCCATTTTACAAGAAATCATGCTCCAAAAGCATGAAAAACATCCTCATCCAGAATTTTTAGAAAATGAGCAGTCATTCCTGGTTTTAAAATAATGATATATAAATTGTATGCCTTTTTTTATTAGAGATGTCACAAAACAATGCAACTTGATCTTGAGACAGTTATAGCTAATATTAGTTTTTGCATATATTACAGCAAACTTTAAGCTATGAAAATGGGAGGTTATGTATGCTGAGGCCTCTCAAATGGCATCCCAGTCCTCAAAAGACAGAAAAAATTTCCTCTGTGCTTTTTAGCTTATAGTTCAAACATACAAAGTTGAAAATAAATTATTGTTACTAGAGTAAAATAATGAATCTGTTCTAAGCAGTTAAAAATAGCTCTTGATAAAGTCTCCACAAGAAAGGAGATTTAGGATAAAAGGAAATTGTTAATTAGATTAAAACTTTTCATCCTGATGTGGTTCATGAATGCAATAAATCTTCCTCTAAGACTGATGGAAGAAAACATTTTATCTGGGTGAACTGTGCAAATTACCCAGGAAGTTACTGAGTGAGATTATAGACATATTTTTATTCCTAAACTTGTACATGAGTGATAAGTAGGGTTGTGAATGTTATGACTTACAAAAGGAGAAAAACAAACAGACTCTTGAGATCTTTGACTCCAGATGCTCCATCCCCACAAAAGTTTTATTAGTGTTTTGTACAGCTGCCTTTTACAGTGAAGTTTCACTGCTTCCCTGGAAAGTCTTGTATATGTAAGAAAAGAAAACCTGGTTCATGTTCTTTGAAGTTATAATGTGAGGGGGATGGGGGGAAATCAAGGTGGAGCAAGTTTTTGTGGAACAGAATGCAAAAGGCAGTAAAATTTATAGCTTGTAGGGTGTTTCTAATACCCTACTTTTAAGAGGATAAATGTGTTAAATAGGAATTTTGTCACTGTCTTTTCAGAAAGCCAGACTCACAGGGCGGCATAAAACAACCTTGTTGTGTAGACAAGGTTTATGTTACATGGCATATTACTAGTGTGTCTTCTCACAATACTTGCTAATAATATGTCATTTTCTCAAACAAGCATTTCCTTCTTTGGTTAGTTTCTGTGTAAGCCTTCTCACTCCTTCCACTGCTGCAGTCCAGTATTGGTTCTGCCCTTTTATTTACACTGTGAATATGACCTCATCTACCAAGTTGCATATC
Source organism: Buceros rhinoceros silvestris (assembly GCF_000710305.1). Lineage (NCBI taxonomy): Eukaryota > Metazoa > Chordata > Aves > Bucerotiformes > Bucerotidae > Buceros > Buceros rhinoceros. Next base: position 9,127 of record NW_010430792.1, read on the forward strand.
TTCATTAGGCTTTCCCATTAGATGTCACAATGGATTAGAGGTGATCAATTGCCTGAAAAGACAGCAGAGTTTATTGTACATGTAGGATTTAAAAAACCAACCAAACAAGAAGATATATCAGTGCATGCATGCAAGCATGTCCATGATCATCTATTTAAATTCAGATTTAAAGAGGGATATAACCATTAGACAATCAAATAATAATAAAAACAGAACAACTAATTGAAATCTTGTTACAGACTGAAGTTTCTAAGTTATATTTATACATGTAGTAAGTGAATTTCACAACTTTTTTTTACTTTAAATCTGACCACATCAGTTATTTTTCTATGTTTGAAAAAGCACCCAGGATCCATACTGGAACTTGGAACAAGTCAAAAGATGTAAATACTCTTGCATGAAATCTAGTGTTAGCCCACATAGCAGGCATTTTGTTTAACATTTACTTAACCAATAATGGGAAATGTTCTGAACAAAGTCTGTGCCATTTCCGATGATCACATCAAACAAGATGGCACATATCAATGAAATCAGGTTTGCTGGGATTTTTTGGGGTTTTGGTTTTGGTTGTTTTTTTTTTTTTTGTTATAGCATTTGCAGAACTATTTTCAAAGATGAGTAGGTCATTGATGCAGCCATGTAATTTTAGGAAGATACTGTAAAATTATAGCTACAATTAAAAATATCTGTGGCAAGTACTTGAGGGATTAAGCGGGGAAAAAAAGCAACCTCTGGTTAAAGTGTTTTGAGAGGATTTCAACAAAAGTACAAGACACAAGAGAACAAAACAAATAAATAAATTAAATGTCCAAAAATGAAAACCATGCTACATCAACTATGTGTCTGACTACATTTTTATATGCTTGCTTCTTTGCTTTGGAAGGTATAATTCTCTAATTATATACTACAAATAGTATTTTACATTAATTCTCATAAGCAACACAATTTTCTGCTCATAGTCTTATAATCCTCTTGCAAACCCCTTAAAACGTAGGTTCTATTCCAATGTATTATGGTAACAATAGAGAGAAGCTAGTAAGTTAAGAATATATTTTCAGAACAATAAATATTTTCACAGGAGATCTTAGATTTTATATCGGTTTGGGGCAGGTAGTATTCTACAAAATGGAACTTGATTTCAAAACAAAATGTCTCAATTCACATAGTGAAAACTTTTGATGAAACAGAGGCAATAGGTTAGTCTTACAGAAGACCATTATTTTCCAAGAATTTAACTCAAAAGGAAAAGTAATTTGAAAGTTGTTTTATGCATAACCTTTATTTAAAATTATCATGTTTAGCAACAGTCTATTACAGACACTGATATAAAAACAGTATCAAAATTGTGCCCTGGGTATTACTGAGTTTACTTAGATTGTCAAAATAGTGGTTTTTCTAGCTCTGCTGACAGAGTATATAGAAATAATTTAAAAATAAATTGTTCAATGCGCTTGAATGAGTACCAGTTGCTGACTAGCAGCAAATGTTACAAGGTGTTACGATTTGTTATGAATTTGGCCCTTTCTGTAAGTGACTGTCATATATCAGGTTAAAATGAAACCTGCTGGTAGAGTGCTGGAGACATCGATACTAGATTTAAAACTGACTTGTGGAAAACGTGTGAATTCTCAGATCCAATTGATCAGGGTCTTATACTGTCACTGCCCTTTTGGCACCACGATGTTTGTGATTTTGGCGGGGCTGTATCATCAGTCACTTTCAAATGGCTTTTGCTGCATCTTCATGTTTTCATACTTTTTTGTAAATAATCCAGCTTTGAATTCTCTCAAAGAAGAATGGATTTGCTTAACTGAGTAAGAAAAGGTGATAGAAAGCTGAACAGAATGTAACTAATTTTGTAAATGTACCTTATGAAAGGCTTATTCCTTTAAGTTGTCAATACTTACCACCCCTCAGAGTACACGGTGAATGGTCATATGACGTGGCTCTGCCTAAGAGTGGATGAACTATTCCGGATTGCATGAAAGGTCCTTCAGGCTCAATATTTTGCCTCCGTTGGTGATAATTCTTGCACTATAACAACCAGGATGTAGACACTTTTGGCAAAGGTGTATATTTAATGACTTCACTGAATAGTTCTCAAGACAGCTTGTGCTTATGACCAGTTCATCTTGTATACGAATGCAGTACTTCTATGGCAATGTGCAACAGTCTTGCATCAAAGACACCCTGAAAACAGCAGGTAACCTGTTCTGTACCTTATTCAATCTGCAGCATAGGGGCAGATTGTGTGCACATCGCTTGACAGCTATTGCAGTCTGAACACAAGCAGTAAAAAGTGATTCCAGGACTTACTATGTAATATTGTGTTAGCTGTCAGGCTACTGGAAACTCTCTTTTGCTGCCTTTTTTTTTTTCGTATTATCTATGTACATATGCAAAGTTATACAAAGTATTTTTAGTTTTCTCTTCTGTATTTTCTTGGGAAATTCACTTACTCTTGATATAAAATGTGTGTACATATTTAACTATTAGATTTATTTACTGATCAATGTGGAGGCTGCATCAGAGGGTTATGTTTTAAGTCATGCTTCAGAAATGTTCATGTTCTTTGCCTCTGAAGTAAATGGATTTTATTACTGAATTTAATAAATTGTAATATTGAAAGTTCTGAAAACATCTGATTATATGTATGTGTGTGCATATACATATACACACATATACATATACTCCTATTTCTCTGTAGGGCAAAATACAGAGAAATATATTTCAAGTGGTTGTGAGTGTCCTCATCAGCATATTGAAGGCTTCTAAAGGGTCCTTATGTGTCTTATCCTCTTCTGGTTGCTTAACTTAGCTGCTGAAAGTGTCAATTTGAAACAGAAATTTATGCTCTCTTTGTGGAAATCAACTATGTATAATACAACAATGCTTAGAATCATAAACAACACACTTAATACCTCACAGATTTATAACGATACTTAGCCACAGTTGCCTCTAACCTAAAGGAAACATAGAGTTCTGAAGCTGATTTTAACATTCTTTCTTTGAAGAAACAGGTCAAGACCAAAATTTTCAAAAGACTATTAAGAATTCAAGTGGCTTGTTTTTGCTGATCGTTTTTAGTAGCTTAAACAACATGGAACTAGTTTATGCGCACTTTACAAAATCTTGCCTCAGTATTGGTTTACAAAAAGTGAGGGGGAAAATATTGTGGTGATAGTTCTATCTGCTGCTTGTATTTTTGGGAAGCAATTTATTCTGTATTCTATGTCAAAGAAAAAGGAGTACAAAAGTTCTCAAATCTGACAGTTTTTAATGATACAGAGAATGGAATGTGAGGAATCTTTGTAAGCTTACTTTGGGATCCAGACTGAATTCTTTGTAAAATACTCTATTTTCTTCCTTTTCTCATCCCACACTCCGATATTTTGCTTGTTGCTCATCAGGGTAACCATTCACAATCTTAAACACCCAACCTTCTAACTGGTAGGTTGATGTTCTATGTATGAGGTTGTATATTGATGCGGGTGAGGAAAGACGAAATTTCATGCATTATCAAGAACAGATACTATGGCAGGAATTCTCTAACTTTGTATCTAACACTTAGATATCTACAGCTGCTTTTTTCGTCAATGAGAAGGAGTTGGCACTGCTATCCCCTTCTGTTTACATCCTAGATCTGAAATAGACCAAAAGTACCACATCTTGAAAATGCCTGATTTACTCTATTGGCTTTAAAGGGGAGCCAGTTCCTCAGCCCGGATGAAAGTGTCTCTACAAAGATGTCTGATGGTGGGTGAGATAAATCCCATCCACTGAGCATCAACAAATGGTACAGACTCCTGTCCAAGTAATTTCCAAGTCCATCTAGTGTGAGATTCTGTCTGACTGCAAACAGAAATCTTAATTCAGTGCCTATAAGGGTATTCCGGATACCTCTGCCGCATCCTTTTTCCGGTGGCAAGACAACCCTGAATTTTAAGGTATACATAACCCCACTTGGCAGTTCTAGAATAAGATCCCATTTCTGTCTAGATATACAGTAAAACTTCACTCAGGAAGTGCTGAATCAGTGTATCATTCTGTCTAATTGCATGGAGACAAGAAAAAAAAGACGTTTCACTTTTCTGTAGACTGATTATATACAAGGGCTGCTCCAAAAGTAAGGCCTGCTATTTTATTATGTTGGCCCATGTCGTCAGAGGAGGATGTCGGTGGTCTGGCAGTAGAGGTTGAACCTTCCCGTCAATATTCTGTTCAATTTTGTTGCCGTGTGACAGATGGCAGCAGAGGGGCAGTCTGACAGCATGGCGTCTGACATGGGAGTGCAGTATGCATTCATGCTGTATGAAGCAAAGGGGTGTGATTGAATTCCTCCATGCAGAAAAAATTGCACCCATTGACATTCATTGACACTGCTGAATGTTTACAGAGACCAGGCAGTGGGTGTCAGCACAGTGAAGGGGTGGGTGGCGCGTTCCAGCAAAGGTGACAGTGACCGTGGGTCACCTCTGCTGGTGCAGATTTTTACAAGCGTGTTGTGCAGGCTCTTGTTTATCACTGGTGAAAATGGTGGTGACTGTGTCGAAAAATAATGTTTTGTAGTTGAGAATTTGCTCTATCAAACAGTGTTGTTGTGCTCTTTGTATCTGTGTTAGTTTCCATGGAAATAAATAGCAGGGATCAGAGACCAGGCAGTGGGTGTCAGCACAGTGAAGGGGTGGGTGGCGCGTTCCAGCAAAGGTGACAGTGACCGTGGGTCACCTCTGCTGGTGCAGATTTTTACAAGCGTGTTGTGCAGGCTCTTGTTTATCACTGGTGAAAATGGTGGTGACTGTGTCGAAAAATAATGTTTTGTAGTTGAGAATTTGCTCTATCAAACAGTGTTGTTGTGCTCTTTGTATCTGTGTTAGTTTCCATGGAAATAAATAGCAGGGATTACTTTCAGAGACCTATGTATGTAGCCATGCCCTCTGTAAGACCTCTCCCATTTCCCTGTGTTTTTTCTTACGAGCGTGGGGATGTTTTCCATAAATGGATAGAGTTTTATGTTAAAAGGAATCATACAATCATAGAATGCTTTGGTTTGGAAGGGACCTTCAAAGGTAATCTAGCCCAACCCCTCTTTTGATGAGTAGGGACAACTTCAGGTTCCCCAGAGCCCCATCTAACCTGACCTTAAATGTTTCCAGGGATGAGGAAGATCCCGCTTTCCTGGGCAACCTGTGCCACTGTTTCACCACCCTCATTGTAAAACAGTTTTTCCTTGTAACTAGTCTGAATCTCCTCTCTTTTAGTTTAAAACCATCACCCGTTATTCTGTCGCTACAGTCCTTGCTAAAAAGCCTAACCCCATCTTTCTTAGAAGCCCCCCTTAAACACTGAAAGGCCACTAGAAGGTCTCCCTGGAGCCTTCTCTTCTCCACACTGAACACCAACTCTCTCAGCCTGTCCTCACAGCAGAGGTGTTCCAACACTCTGATCATATTTGTGGCTCTCCTCTGAACCCTGTCCAACAGGTTCATGTCCGTCTTGTGCTGAAGACTCCAGAGCTGGATGCAGTATTTCAGGTGAGATCTCACCAGAGCAGAGTAGAGCTTCAGGATCACCTCCCCCAACATGCTGGCCACACTGCTCTTGCTACAGCCCACGATATGGTTGGCTTCCTGGGCTGCAAGTGCACGCTGTTGGCTCATGTCCAACCTCTCATTCACCAGCACCCGCAAGTCTTTCTCCACAAGGCTGCTCTAAACCTCATTGTCCCCAGCCTATAGTGACACCAAGGACTGACCCAGCGGAGGTTCAGGACTTTGCATTTGGCCTTGCTGAAGCTAATGAGATTCACATGGGCCTGGCTGAACTCCCCCAGCCTGCGGGGGATGAGATCCTGCGAGTGTGATGCCTTGTGCAGTTGGACTAAGAAAGCTTCATCAACAGGCTCTCCTTGATTGGGTGACATCTAGTAGACACCAGCCGCAAGGTTTCCTTGGTTGCCTTGTTTCCAATTTTTACCCATAAGCTTTTGACCTGCTCATGGTTATTCTTCAGGGACAGTTCTTGACACTCCATCCATTTTCTAACGTAGAGAGGGTAATACTGCTGCACCTCCCTCCTCATCTACCTCTTCTGAACAGCCTGTAGCCATCAAGAGTTGCGTTCCAGTCACAGGATTTGCCCCACCGAGTTTCAGCAATGGCAACCAAGTTGTAGATTTCTAGCAGCACGGCATCTTCCAGCTCCTGCTGTTTGCTGCCCATGCTGTGTACATCAGTTTAGAGACGCTTCAGCTGGGCTGTCAACCATGTCACCTTCTTGGAGGAACACCCCTAAATTCCTTTGAGATATGTCACCAGTGTTTCCCTGTTGCCTCCTATTACTTCAGAAGCCACCAGCTCATTTCTGTAAGACTTCAACTGTGCTGCAGTGACCCCACGCTGAGGACCCTCACTATTACCATGTCTCTCTGACCATAGCGTGTCATCCCACAGCTTGTCACAGGCAAGCCTGATGTTATCGATCTCCCCCTTTAAGTCTAGCTGACAAGACATCAGCAAGCCTGGTGTCATGTAGACCATCCCATTGTTGAAAACCCCCAAATTGTGGTGATACATTACCTACAGAGCCGGATGTTAGTAGACCGTATCCATCTGTTTCTTTAAATGTCGCTGCCTGCAGCTGGGAGGAGAAAGTCAAAACTAACCCATGCCCCAGATTCCCTCACCACCTGTCCCAAGGCCCTGAATTCTCTTTTGATCACTCTTGGACTATGGGTTGCAGCTTCCTTTCTGTCTACGTGGAAGATCAGTAATGGGTAGCAGCCCAAGGGCTGTATCAAGCTAGAAAGTTTCCTGGTGATGTTCTTAACCCATGATCCAGGGAGGCTGCAGACGTCCCTATGAGGAGAGCCTGCCCAGTATATTGGACACTCAGTTACCCTTGGAAGGGAGTCATCTACAACCAAAATCCCTCTCTTCTTCCTCATGGAGATGGTCGTGATACAGGGGGGTAGGCCTTTCTGACCTTGGAGAAACCTCTGGTGTATATGGACTGTCATCCTCATCCTCCACTGACTGGCCTTCTGTATCTGGAGCCTCATACTGGTTGTACAGAGATACCTGGGAGGTCAAGGTGGGCAAGGAGGGAGTTGTTCTGCTGTCAGAAGTATGGACTTGCCTCCATTCACTTCTTTCACTTAGGCTGCTGCCTTCAGCCTGATGGGGGAAGGATACAGGGTCCCTTTGAACTTGGGTATTTTCTGGTGTGTTCTTCTGTTACTGTCTCAGGGAGGGCAGAACTTGGCTCCACCAGTCTGTCCCCTGCTCAGCCTCCCTGATGCTCCTTAACCTTTCTACTTGCTCTCACAGCTCTGCCACCAGGCTGAGTGGACGCTCCACCGGGTCACAGCTTTCCTGACTGCTGCCACCCATTGCCAGTGAAGGACTCTGGCACTCCCTACAGCCTGAGACCTGTATGGCTGTCTGTTTTTGTGGGAGCTCATACATTCTGGCGAGGTTGCCACATACATTCTAGCGAGTGCACAGTCAGAGCTTTCTACCAGGTGGAGACCATAACTAAGCTCCTTCTGAAAGGTTTATGACCACCAGTTGAATTCACTTCTTGAACCGGCAGGGCTCTGGGAGCTCTTCAGCACCCTTCCTGTGTGCCCTGCTGAGCAAACTGATGTGCCATGCTCTGGCCAATGCGCCACTCTCTGTTTGCCCACTTTGGTCGCAGTGCCCCTCTGGAGGTCGGTATATGCTATGGTCAAGTCTGTCCAGATGCTTATAGGTTATGTCTAGACATATCTAGATATCAGGACCAGTTAAATGTTTGACTGGGAAATTCTCCATAATGCATTTTACAGTGATTGAGAAGCAATTGTACTTCTACCAAGCACAGTCCTTTGATCACCTGAGAAATAGTCACAGGGTTGAAAGCACACTTTCTTCTCTTTTGAAATTTCTTGTTATGTGAAATTATGCATTATGTGTATCATAAACCAACTTTGAGAAATTTTACACCAAATATTTTGAGACTTGAAACTGCTGAGAAAATAGCAAATGGCTTGGTGACACCTGCTGCAGCAGTAACACTAAGAATGCTGTCAAACAGAAGCCATTTGTCACCTGCCCATGCTGTGGGGGCAAAGTCAAGGCAAACTTAATCTACAATGTTTCAATATTAGTGGAATAGCTGTTTGATAAAAAAGGGGGGGCCCGACAAGGGAAATCCTTTCAGTGTAGTGTAAAGCGAAACAGACGGCTCTGACAAGAATTAATGTTATCTGTCGCCCAACCCTTTTAAAATTTAGCACGTATTAAATGCCTGTGGAACCTTACTGCTTTTGACTTCTAAAATTAGTACGTGGAATATCTGACACTTAGCTAACAAAATTGTAAAAATTCAGGGTTTTGGTTTTTTGTTTGGTTTTTTTTTTAAAGCCAGTTTAAATGAGGAATATGTAGATTTGCACTCTGAAAATGTGAATAATAGTTTAATATCAGTTCTGCTATGCTAAGCAACTCATCTGTGGTTATGAAATAAAATCTGAAATCTACATCTGATAAGTAGAAGGTTTTTATTATTATTATTCTATTGTATGCAAATTCCAAGGCAACTACCTAGATCTTCCTTGCAATATCTGGTTCCTCAACCCTCCCTGAATTAGTTGGCAGCCACCATCCTGTTTGCTTTATTCTAGTTCTGCCACTGTGACAGCTAGTGTGTTGTCTGCCTTTCATTTATGCTCTTAAACTATTCTTCTTAAAACTGTTTTATACATGCAGAAGATGTAAATGTGATTATATAAAATTCATTATTATTTATCTGTTATGCTATAAGTTCTTGACTAGGTGAAATAAAGGAACTTAACACTCTTAGTGTTAAGCTTTATAGTGTATTGGTTTTGATAAGTTGCGATGCTTGGATGAAGGGGGCGTGGGGAAGTTACTCCAATGAGCCTGAAAGCAAACTGTGTGGTCAGATTTTGCTGGTTCCTGACCTGTGAGCCTTAATCGTAAAATCATGTCTGGCTGGGCAAACTTCAGTTTGCCACAGGAGCCTTTGAGGTTTGGAATTCAAATTATTCAGCTATAGGTGACCCAAAGAGATGGTACCTGGTGTCTGTAAAGTAGATGATTTAGGACTAAGTCATAGAAGGGTCATTAGTTTTTGCTCAGGTCTGGTGTTTTTCACCATGGTTACCAATCTATCTGTGGTGTTTTGCTGAGATGATGTCATAGTTTATTATCTGATGGAAAGTGGGATTCAATCTTTCTTTTGCTTCAATAGCATAATCTAATTCAATCAGAACAGCATAAAAGAAATAGGGAGTTTGCAAGTGACATTTAAAATTTTTCAGTGTTGATATTTTATAAGTACACTAATACAGCTGAACTAATTTAAGCCTGTGTTAACATTGCTCATGAAGCATATCGAGTGTTTAATTGCAATGCAAAAAGAAAAATAATGAGAAGATACCCAAATTATTTAATTAGAAAATAATTAATGTGATGGGCAATGAAAGTATGCATTTAAGTGTACTCATTATATTGTCGTTCAAAATTACCTAAGCTAAGGTTAAAGGTGTTATTAAAAACATTAATTTAATTTGTTATATAAAAGGCAGATAATTATCATAAAATATTGCAAATGATAATGAGAAACACTTTAATGAAGTCTTGGTTTAATTAGTGGGGGTATCATTATGGTTTGCCTGTGGGTAAAATGGCAGACTGTTCATATATTTTCTTTTCATTGTGATTAGAGTCTTGGAGAGTTATTTAACAACTTATATGAAGAAATACAGGCTTACATTTATATCTTTTGAATGGTATCTCATTTTGCTCGCTACAGATTTATGATATTATAGAGATTTGTTAAAACCGTTTTCTGAAGATGATTTTATGCGTGTTGCTTATCCTGCTTAACCTCTCAATTGCACATAATATCCACTGTTGAGAGCCCCTTACCAAAAAAAGTCTCATATAACCTGAGAAGCTTTCCTTGACGGCTTTTGGTCTTTTCAGAACATCATGAAAAATATATTTGAAAAATACTTAAAAATTGTATTCATCTTATACTAGGCGGTGTCTCTAACTCAATCCAAGGGTTGTTCTACAACACAAGCTAACTCAAGATAGACTTCTTGGTATAAAATTCTGAGATAAAGCACCCCTTTTTTAACTCTAAGAAGTTCATGAGCAAGCTAAAATATTAAAGGAAAAGATATGTTCAACTCACCAAGATTTCATTTTCAATGAGTTTTTAAAATATTTTAGAACTTCTGCATCCCTTCATTAAAAAAATACTAGTAATAGAGATTTAACTGGAGATTGTTCTGACAGGGAGAAATGGTTGCACTTGAGAACTTGTTACCCTTGTGATGATGGTTGTTTGGGTTTTTTTCTGCTGTTCCTTCTTCCACTGATTCTTGAGATCTGGTCAATGATATCAGAAGCTACCACGTTGTTATTTAGAGCAATCAGAATAATGTGGGAAACTGAGGCATCATTAGCTTCCTCATCTTTGGTTGCAGTAACAGCAGAGGGGTTTTTTCCTTATCAACAAAAGGCCTGTATTTTAGGGGCAACATCTCATGTGATGAATTTGTCCCAACTGCCTATTTTATTCAGCAATGTATGGAAACTGGAGAGGATTAAACCAGCTACTCTCATTTACCGTGTTCTGTTTTCCGTCTTTTTTTTTTTCTTTTTCTCTTCCTTTTTATTTCTACCTTTCATGTTTAATTCATAGTTAAACATAGTAGGAAGGTAATTAATTCAATCCTCACTATTTACTGACTAATGCTTACAGTCCAACAATCATATTTCATTTGGCATAATCTTTACGTGCATTATTATGCACACTAATTTGGGTTTGGATAGATACTGGTAGAGACTAAAGCCTGTTTTTACCAAAACAAAGTGAACTGTGACATGCAAGCCATTGCATGTATCCCTGCAAGATGAATTATAGCAGGTGTAGTTGAAGAGAAAGATCATAGAATTTTTCAGGAAGTCAGGATATGTGCTTAGAGAAATTAAACTAACATAGTGTATTATCTGATTTTTGGTAACAGCTACACTTTTCCACAAAGAACTGCCAAAAGTACATTTTAATTGCAATTTTATATATAAAATACCACTGAAATTAATCTTTCCATTAATTAAATTATTTGTTTTAAATGAAATAGCATTATAATAGAGTACATATATGAACTGTATCTCAAACAGTAATTTTTGTTTGATTTCTCAAATCAGAAGATTTTACTAGGTTGACAAGAGAAGAGGTACTCAATGGAAGCCTGATAACTGCAATGCTGTACTTTACAAGGGGCAGCTCTTTGAAAAGTTACTGACCTGTAGCTTGAGATACGCCTGTCCTAATTTCCAATGTGCTTAAAACTAACAAAAGTAATTTAAATAACCCATTTTATGTCATAGCTGGCTAGGTTATGGTCATGACAAAGCAAAACCCCACATCTGTCTGATGAGAAAGTGGGTCTTGATGGTACACTTTCAATATGAGTTAGAATTAAAATATTAGATGCAACTAGATAGGTCAGAAGATCAATTTATACCCACATACTGACACAACCCTGGTTACTAAACTCCCTCTAATTCTAATAATTAAAATTGCTATGTTTCACAGATATTTTCCATATAATGGAGACAGTTTAATAATGTGTTCAATTAAAATACTATATATTAAAGGAATTCTAACATTTCTGCTTTTTTCTAAAGATAAATCGATAAATAGATACGTATAAGTCACATGACATTCTGTGTAGTGCTTATAGTATATTTTAATCATCAACTTAGGCATTGCATGAGTTCTTTGATTAGACATTCTCCGATGCTAAATCAAGTCAAGCAGCTCCTTTTGCTCTCTGAAATCAATCCATTCAGGCATAGTGACAAGTGGTTGAAGAAGGGCAAATAACAGAGGTATGTTTTCCATTAATCACCTTGTTCAACATGAGTTCTGATAAAATGCTGAATGTGATGAGGTTCTAGGTTTTCTTATGCTTTTCTGAAGATACCTGTCCGCCCAAATTTCCCTCATGAGTGAATGAGACTGCTGACAAGTCCTGCTGAGCATGTCAAAGATCTGTAATATTTTTACCATTTTTTCCTGTTTTCTTCACACATAAGGAGACATATTTATTTTGCTATACTGGATGAACATTTTATACAGGCTTCTGCTAGTGGTTTCTAATTTGGTTACATATTTGTTAGGCTCCTTTTTTCCCCCAAAGAACTTGACTGAGTTTCAAATAGAGTTAACGAAGACAAATACCAATTGAAAATTATTTTTGCATTGGATAGCTAGTTTTGTCAGTTGCGTGAGTCACCTAGCTCATCAAGGAACATGGAGAGATGAGGTCACTGATTATCCAGACCAAAAGGTCTGCATTTTGTCCTCAGGATTGTAGTGCTTTATGGTGTGTATCCTGCAAATTGCTGTACTCTTAAAGGAGAAGTCATGTGCCACTTAGGAGGATTTATGGGAAGGAAACTCGAGATTGATAGCATTAGATATATGATGCTGACCCCTCAGTGATAACCAAGCTGCATGTATGCATGAGCTAACAGCCAGCTTAAGCACTTTAACTTATAATGCATAATTCTTCCTTCCATTCCTTTGGTCCATTATTGTCTAAGTAGTGTCTGAATAAGCTCCTTATTAGGCTACATAAATGTCGCCCAGCAGCATTTTTGTATGGATCAAAAATGTGCTTTTGGAAGGTATGTCATTCTCAAAGCAAATGTTTGTGCTTTGTTTTGCATCAATATTTTGATGAGTTCCAAAAACCATCCTTAATGATGAAGCTAACCTGAAAAATGCGCTACAAGCTGTTGCTTTCCATGAATAGGAAGTCATGTCTACAGGACCACACCAGAGCCAGTCCAAAGTAAACCCCCTGAAGTATGGATCGTGTAAGTATCAGGTCCTCAACACAGAATTTTTCACTCTGTCTCAGTCATCTACCTTACCTGCTCCACACTACTTGCTCACACAGAGACAACCTATGCTTCAATACTACATGTGGTTCAGATAAGTATTTGGGCAGAGATCTCCATATCACCGCCTGCCAAACAGCACAGACGTACTCTATTCTTAGACACAGCTGGGTACCTTCCATCTGGAGATACACTGTAGCTTAAATTCTGATGCAATGTCCTTAGTTGAGTAAACTAAACCACACTTAAATTGCCTCAAAGCTGATAATGGTTTAGGGAAAAACCTTGAAGAGTCTGGAGGAGCTTTGTAGAAGTAGAAATTTTCACTTTCTGATACAGCATTTTTACCTGGAACTCATGGTGCAGTTAATGAGAGACTGATATGATCATAGTCCTCTTAGCGCAGAAGGCTTTCAAGATTTTTAGTTGTAGACACAAAGATATTCCTAGACTGTTAAAAATTGTTTCATGTCTAGAACTAGATAAAGTGCATGACCTGTTGCATGAGGTATAATTAACTTAGGAGAAGCTTGGCCGTATCTGAGGCAATAGAAAGCAATTTTCTTGAGAAAGGTTGAAAAAAAATCCATATTGATCAGTACTAAGTAGTAAAAAATTTATTGCAATGTTGTCAGTTGCCTTATTCTGAATCAATACAAATCTCACCTAAAGCTTCTTAAATGCAATAAGAATCTGACAAGGACCTTTTGTCACAGATTAGTGTTAAAGCAATGAAAAGGCCCCCAAGGAAAATCATCTCTGACCTGAATGCCAGTTGTATCCGGTTTCAGCAGTACTCCTATTGGCATTTGGGAACCTGGAAGAAAAGCTTAATGTTTTATCAGTTAACTAATGCAAATGTTAAGAAATGCCTAAAGACCTCAGATTTTTTATTGTTTTTATGAAATTGTAAAAGCTGTAATTTTTCAGAAGAAAAAAATATCAATCACCCACCTGAATAAGAATGAAAGATCAGATATGGAAAGAATGTTCCCCGTTTACTTTTGTTAAGAAGTAGTTCTAGTCAGACTAAGATCCTGTGTGGGGATGCTGAAACTGGCACACACAGTGGTATGAGAGTAGTCTTTTTCTTATTAGGAAGGCAATCTTGTGAAGAAGAATTAGTACCCCATTCAGAACAATTTCAACTCTGCTATAACGTAGATTTAGTTGTTGCTAAATTACCTTCCCAAAGCAGCATTCCAATCCAATTTCAGGTAGTGAAGAACTAAAACAACATCAGCTGTACTTTTAGAACAAAGTTTTATCAGGAATTCTGGCTGTACTAACATTTGGTGGATTAATTTGCATGGCCATAGTAGTTTGCATGAAAAGAGCTAATTTAGTTATTTAGTTATCACGCCCCTCATTATTTCTGCAGAAAAGATACACACACACACTAATTAAAAATTACTTAATCTAGAATTAGTGATAAGTACCTACTTAACATGTTTCGAATCACGTGTTTTTCAAAGCTTGAAATGATTTCTTGCTTTCATTGGGGGCTGGGGGCCTGAATGCCTGCAAATGTGCAGCCACAAATAATGCAAATCCTATTGACAGACAATGCCATTTTAGATCCTAAGTCACACAGAAGCTGTAAAAAAATCACATTATTTTTTCCTTTGTGTAAGATCCCGCCTGTCTAGTAATGTGATTTACCTCTCGATCCCTAGATCTTTCAAAATACATTTGCCAGCATCCTGAGTGTGTGCTACATTGGTGCATTCACTTAGGCTAAGTCAATCCACACTTTTAGAATTGGACAGTCATCTCATTTAAAAGACAACAAATAATAGGAGAAAATTGCTTCCCAAACTTCCCATGAGTGTTTCTAATGATACAAGTGCTACTGCTGTGTTCCACCTGAAATTTAGCAGGTTTTCTTAAATGCATGTTCTCAACCAAGACAACAAGGCTACTTCATTTCCTAGACAGAGTCTGATGGAGACTGTCCAATAACTAATAAAAGATAACTGGCCATTTAGAAGGCTAGAGCTACTTGCTGGTTGAACTTCTTTATATTATTTTTCAAATATTTAGTAGTTTCCTCCTTATATGCAATGTTTCCCATGAATCACTGCTTAAATCACATGAGTAACAAAAAAGCAGGTGATGCAGTGCATCTGTAAATGAAAACGTTGGAGAATATGGAGGGAGGGCCTGCAGAATAGAGGGCAAATTATCCAGAATGCAGAGTTCCAGAGTAACTAAAGGACTAGGGAATCATAAAAGCAAGTAAAAATGCTATGAAGGAGAATATATATAAATTAGCTTTCCTTTATCTTAGTGCTGGTGTGTTGAGACATTTGTCTAATAAGCTGCATCTGAGAGAACAAACTTTTGGAAGACTGCTGTATATCTACGAGGAATGCACCTAACAAAAAAGCAGGTGATGCAGTGCATCTGTAAATGAAAACGTTGGAGAATATGGAGGGAGGGCCTGCAGAATAGAGGGCAAATTATCCAGAATGCAGAGTTCCAGAGTAACTAAAGGACTAGGGAATCATAAAAGCAAGTAAAAATGCTATGAAGGAGAATATATATAAATTAGCTTTCCTTTATCTTAGTGCTGGTGTGTTGAGACATTTGTCTAATAAGCTGCATCTGAGAGAACAAACTTTTGGAAGACTGCTGTATATCTACGAGGAATGCACCTTGAATTTCAACACAAGAACTCAAACCTCTGAATTGCTAATTAAGAGGCTTTAGAGTGACTCTCAACATAGCTGAAACTGTCTTTCCCAGATATGCAAATTTAGAATCTTTCTGGTACCTTTCATTTTTTATGTTTGCCATCAGGAAAGAACCAAAGCTGAGTATCACAGTAGGAGAGGAACAGTCACTTGGTCAGGCAACAGTTTAGATGGATTGAGAAAAAACTGTTCCAGCAAATTCCAAGTCTGGTGCTTAGTCAGCTTAGCTTAGTGATAGACATATTAGGCATATTATCTGGGCCAGTTTTAGCTGAAAAACAGTGTAGGAAGCTGTTGAGAAACTGACAGCAAGAACTTAATGTCTGAGATGCTGACAATTCACCAGTGGCCTATGGGCCTTTGAATGTCTACATATTCACATTAAAAGAGTCAGAACTAATTTTCATTCTAAATTATATGAACAATTTACAAAGAGAAAAGATGTTGAAAGCAATTGCTTCAATTGCTAATTCATACTGATTGTCATGCCTTTTTTTTTTTCATTTTGTCATCTTTTTTTCGTAAGCGTGTAATGTGTGCATCTTTGGACTGCACAAAATCACTTCCAGTCTTAGTTCTTAAGACAAGTACTTTGGAAGTGTAATGCAAATCAAGCAAAAGATATTGTAGCTTTATTTCACATATTATTTTTCTTCAGTTTGCTGATAACAGAATTCTTACACTGAATTCAATGGCAAAACTGTCTGCAGAGCAACATACTTCTTAGCTGGATTTAACATTTCTGTTCATAGTGGGTGTGACAAATTTCATTTAAGGAGCGAGACCTTGGTGTGGCTTCAGGGCAACGGTGATACCTTGGTGGATTTTCAGGGCAAGGGAGAGATGTCTCAGAGGACACTGGTTTGTGAGAAAATAGGTCTTTCCCT
>NW_010430793.1:0-8289 GCF_000710305.1 Buceros rhinoceros silvestris
CGCCTGGGCGCGAAACCCCGGCCCGGGGTGACAGCGATCAGCTGAACGCAGAGTTTAAAAATCTTCGCACAACCAGCCTTACGGCTCCGAACGGCGTACCCGGGCGATGCAGCGCGTTCCTGAGGAGCAGTGACCAAAGCTTCCGCGCCTCAGCGGGTTTGGAGGTGACACCGTGCTGAGTGTGCGGGTGATGCGCCTGAGGGAAGGGGTCCATCCGGAGGGACCTGGACCAGCTCCACGAGTGGGGCTGTGAGGACCTCGTGAGGGTCAACAAGGCCCAGTGATGTCGGAAGAACAGAGTTAAAACTTCTAGGCTGAGTGAGCACATAAGGAACGTGTCTGAAAGCAGCAGCCTGACAAGGATGGAAGAGCCCCGCGACCCAAGGACGGAATGACCTGGAAGGTTAAAATAACCACAAACAAGACACGGTAATGAAGAGCAGTGTCTAAAGACAGTAAAATTCTGCCAACCTTGTAGATACTGCCGTGATGTGCCACCTTTACAGACACCAGAGGCAGATGTGGGCAAAACATCAAGGTGTCCCCTACATAACCTATGGTGATTTTAATACGGAAAACCACACTTCTAGGAGGAGAATTCAAATGTAAATGTAGGACCACCACAGTATAACGAGTTAGGTAATTGGTGGAGCATGTGTACAAGGATTTACGTGATGTAAAATCGCGAGCAATCGTATAGTTCCTTTGTCATTTGGACTGTATTGGTACTGTCAGTAGTACTGTGTATAAGCTGCTGCTGTTTGAGCCCACGGTGTGCTGGATTTGTGATTTGCTGCCTAGAACCCGTTTCTGCAGAACAGAATTAAAGCAATTATCTTGACTCTCTGTGTCGATTGGCTTTGCACAGCAGGTAAAGGACCTTTATTTTGAGACTACACGAGTGCCTGGGTCGGCGCAAACCCTGGTATCAACACAGGCTGGTGGGTGATGGGGTGGAGAGCAGCCATGCGGAGAAGGACTTGGGGGTGCTGGTGGATGAAAGGCTGGATGTGAGCCAACAACATGAGTTTGCAGCTGGAAAGCCAACCGTATCCCGGGCTGCATTGAAAGAAGTGTGGCCAGCTGGTCAAGAGAGGTGATTTGGCCATTCTTACTCCGCTCTGGTGAGACCCCACCTGGAGTGCTGTGTCCAGCTCTGGGGTCCTCAGCACAGAAAAATGGACCTGTTGGAGTGGGTCCAGAAGAGGCCACAAAAAAGTTCAGAAGGCTGCGACATCTCTACTGTGAGGACAGGCTGAGAGGGTTGGGGTTGTTTAGCCTGGAGGAGAGAAAGCTCCAGTGAGAACCTTAGTGTGGACTTTCAGTACTTAACGGGGGTTATAAGAAGAAGGAGGACAGTCTTAGCAGGACGTGTTGTGACAGAACAAGGGGTGATGGTTTTAAACTAAAAAAGGGGAGACTCAGACTAGGTATAAGGAAGAAATTCTTTACACCGAGGGTGGTTCAACACTGGCCCAGGTTTCCCAGAGAGGTGGTAGATGCCCCATCCCTGGAACCATTCCAGGTCAGGCTGGACGGGGCTCTGAGCAACCTGCTCTAGTTGCAGATGTCCCTGCTGACTGCAGGTGGGTTGGACTAGATGACCTTTAAAGGTCTCTTCCAACCCAGAGCATTCTGCGATTCAGTGGAAACCCAACAGGCTACCTGCCCAGCATTTCAATAGCAATTGCTGTTCTCTGCTCAGACAGGAGCTGTCACCTTGGCGTTCTGTTTGTAGCTTGAATATGAGCTCTGCACGTACCTGTAAGACAATGACTTTTCATATCTTAAGTTCTGCCATTGTTCTTCGATGCGCCTTTGCAACATTGACTTCGGCAAAAATCGTATCTTTTTTTTGTTGTCTGAGTCCAGACATGAAATCAGAAAGGAAAGGGTGTGTTTCTTCATCCTTTAGTATCCACATGGCCCCGATTTGGAAGGCAGAGAATGATTTATGTTTATAGCAATAGCTGAGTATTTGCTATGATGTGTCTGACAACACTCTGGCAATAGTTCTTGCTGACTCGTGTAAAGCAAATGGGTGAGGGAGTGAAGTAGGAGGTGTATCACAAGGGGTTTGGGGTTCTCTTTTTTATGTAACCTAGGCTCCAGAATTACCTTGGTTTGTTTCTAACACAAAGCAATTTCACAAAGCAAAGTTTCTTAAACGTGTAGTAAAAACACTTACTAAATACGTCATCGCTTGTCTGTCCAGAGGGCTGATCTTATTTTTGAAAGGTTGTGCTTGCCATCATAATGGGAAAAATAAATTGCTGTTAGGTGGGCAAGTGGTGGACACTATTGTGTGTCTACGCTCATGAAGTTTTTGCATGCAACTTCAGGTGCTCTAAAGCAGATGGTCTTGTCATAATCACAGTTTCTTTTTTATATCATGTATCGTATGAGAAAGCGTATTTTTATCAGCATCCAAAAAAACCCCTGAAAAGTGCAGTACGGTATACGCAAATCATTGCCGAAAGGATGTCACTGCTCTTCCAGTTACATCTAATTGTTTTTCCATCCTGGTCTCCATCACTGTGCTCTTCTTTCACACTAAACTTAGATTAATGTCCTCCATCTGCTGCATCAAGGTTGTGCTAAATCGCTAATTGCAACTCAGAGCTGTCCATCATTTTGCAAGACAGTATTTCTATCTGTGGAGCACTAAAGCAAAGGGACTTTATTAAGCTAATTATAAATGTACTCTAACTGCTGCAATGAGGTTTTTTTTCCACAAGAGGCTGAACTCACATGGATCTGTCAGTGCTCTTCAAGAGCCATTACAAACGAAGCATCACTGACTGAGTAAAAATTCCTTTTAGCTGTGCACGATATGCTCGTGTAATGAAATCTGCAGAGCTCTGATCAGATGCACACAGGCTGCTCACATTTCCCCAGACAGGACTGGTGGGAACTTTATGAGACTCTCAATAATAGTAGAAGGGGTTTGTATCTCATTTGTCCAGCAAGGAGAAGGAACCGCTGAAGCAGTCGTTTCCCAAAATAGACCAAATGAAAACATTTCCTCAGGAGGAAGAGATGCATCATTCACAGCTATAGGAGTTAGATCTAGGTCCTTCTCACCTCTTTAAATATGGTCAATCTATACTGTGTCAGAAAAACAAATGTTTTCTTCCATGCCTTCAGCGTCTGAATTAGTAGCTACACAAGTGATTCACAGAGTTGCTCCTAACGCATGGGTGACATGTGCACTCCCCATTGTTAATATATTCCTGTGCTGTAAGCATGGGCTTTTCATTAAGATTTTCTCAGCCAAAGGCCTCACTAAGTTCAACTTTAAAAAGTATTCCTAATCTTGAAGAGCAGCTTCGATTTTACTGGTTTCCTTTTAGACCAGAAAAGGGGTGGTTGTGTACCCAACGCAGTGACCCAGGAGCGTGCCCTGTCAGCGGGTGCAATATGTTTTCTGCTATGATGGCTCAAGACTGGTATTCAAGGTGATCACCAGCAGTCCAGTTTTCATGGTTACAAAGAGAGGAGTGGTGTGCTAAGGGCAGAGCGTATATCTCAAAATTTTTTAAAAATTTTTTTAGAAAAAGCTTTTACTGGATATAAAAAATGAAAAACCAAAGGTGAGTCGGTTCAATAATTATTATTGGTGCTGCATGAAAAAGCTAGATAAGAGAAGTCTGCTCTCTGGTTCCTGGGAGTGCTGACTCCCTCTGTGTGTCTCCTGTGTTGGACTCCCACTAGTGCCTCCTCATTCCCTCTCACCTGCTTGTTCCCATTAGCTCGCTGATTCCCATAACTTCTTCTGAAGCTGGTTTGACTTTTCCCTCTCCACTGGCATTATTTAACACGGAGGTCTCTTCTACCATGCATATTCTTCCTGATCTGCAGTTGAAATGTGTAGGAGTTCCACCACTGGGGAAATTAGTCACTGAATCTCATTTACATTGTCCCTTGTTGCTTCCCTACTGCACTCCACAGAAGATGAACTTTAAAGAGCTGCCTACTCCCGTCTCCTCACTAGCTTGGTTTCAAGTAACTTTTAAAAATCTCCTCTTGTATCAGTTGGGTTCTATCCCAGAAAATTGATGGTGGTGGACAAGTAGCAGACGTTGTGTGTCCATGTTCATGAGGTTTTGCATGTAACCGCAGATGCACAAATGAAGATGACGTTGTAATCTTCACAGTTTTGTGAAGGTTTTTTTTACAAAAGCCATCTTTTAGTACTTTTAATGTGGGATCCTCTGTAACTTTAATATTTCCCTTCAGCTGAATATTACAGAGAGAGATGAGCTTGAAAAAAACCTTTTTTTAGCCTTTTTTAAAAGAATTTTCACCGTCTTTTTATTTATATTGCAGGATGAAGTCTTGTTATCTCTGCATTCTTTTTTTCAAAGCTGGCTATTCACAACATTTTTTTTCCTTTGCTTACTGCTTTTGAGTTCTGTTCTTTTTATGTTCCTAAAGTTCTCTGAAGATCAACAAAGACTATCTGACAGGGTTTTGATACCATTTTCAATAATATCCTTAGTGTACTTATGAGCTTAACTGTTGCAACTTTTAATTCTCCTTGAATTTCCTGCTGTCTGGCTCCTTACATATGTCAAATAGCAGCAACCTTGTGAAGAAACACCAGGGTATGTAGATGCAAAATACATGAATTTCAGGTGCGTCTCCGAAGGGAATGCCAAACAGGGACTGCAATGCCCAAACCTCACTGACTGCTATAGTTAAAATGAACCTTACGACTTGCCAGCTGAAAGAAGACCGCAAAAAGGAAGGGGAGGAAGCAAAGAGAATGAGAACATTGGGAATGGAAGGAGGTTTGGATGAGGAATTCCCCATCTGAGAAAATTAGCTCTGTATATTAACCATCTCCTCAGTCTGCCCCTTGATTCATTCTAGGATCCACTCAACAGTCTCCTTCCCTGCCCTGAACACCTTCCTTGCTTGCTGTCAGCCCCAGCTTTCTCATCCTGCTCTGTTCACTAGATGTTATTGATAAACAAGTACATCGGTATCTCAAACTGAAATAGAAACCTGTTGGTCACCAGTATACGCCGTCGGTACTGGACCTACTGCACATGCACGGAAAAGCCAGGCAGGGCACGTGCAGTAACTATGTGTTCATTGCTGTCACTGACTACCAGATTCCTGAAATTAGGATTCAAAATCAGGAGCATGATAGCAGACTTGAAAAGGTTTTTGGAAAACATCAGTGGAGCTGCATGTGTAAGACCCCCTTCCTTTGTGGTCTCTGCAGCCAGGAACAGCATTTTCTTATTGCATTATCTTAAAGCTGGTGACAAGATCTCAACAGGTGCTTTAATGTAAATTCCTGAATTCTACTGCTTCCAAATCAGGTACATAAGACCCACCCTGTGTTACAAATGTTTGTGTTTGCAGCAGTGCGGATGCAGATTTGGAAGCTCATTTATAGTATTATTAATTTACTGACTATCTTTTCTTCCCTAGTGAGACTTTCTAATTTCTCTGTTTTCCTTTTTTATTTTCCGTTTAACTGGCTCTATCTCCTGTGCTAAATTGCATATGCAGATTCACAATTGACTTATAGAGTGGAGCAGAAAAAACACTTGCATCTAAATAGCCGCTAGACAATTTAATTTCATACAGATTATTGTACTTGGTGAGTCAGTTGATATCGATATAAATGTCTACCATGAAACCACAAAACAAAACGACTTTAAAAATCCTCAGCAAGAAAATATTTCTTCTGTGATGTTTGTTTAAAGCACATAAAGGCACATTTTTACACCAGGGATAATGAACTGAGGGAATTTGTCGTCTCAGGAAGTTAACCCTGTAAACACCAGTAAACCCAAAAAGTGATGAGGCAAATGAAGGGAGAGCAGGCCCACGGTCTGGAGGCACAGGCAGGGCTGTGCCCACGGACCCCCCAAGGCAGCAGTCGTGGCCTCTGGGCAGGATGGGACAGACGGACTGGGGGAAGCAGCTCCCCCCAGCAGGTCATCACTTGGTGACAGCTCAATCAGTCTTCCCTGGTAAGACATTTCTTACTCTTCTGATCTGTGAATTTAGGTCCCATCAAAGGAAACACGCCAGGACCAGAAAGGAAACATGGCTTTGGGAATGCAGACAAATAGGATGATTAGCCTTTACACCTCTGAAAAGGGCCTCCTGCTTTTAGCATTCATCAGA
Organism: Buceros rhinoceros silvestris; assembly: GCF_000710305.1. Lineage (NCBI taxonomy): Eukaryota > Metazoa > Chordata > Aves > Bucerotiformes > Bucerotidae > Buceros > Buceros rhinoceros. The sequence continues at coordinate 6,151 of NW_010430793.1, forward strand.
TTCCAAACTCTTCAGAAGAGAGATGTAGCCCACAGATTTTTAGTGACCTTTTCACAGGTGGTCATCTTCTTCTTCCCTCACAAATATAAAGCCAGAGTAAAATGAATGTTGGCATGGGATGGTTTTTTTGCCAAAATGAAAATTCTGTATTAAATTGCCATGAATTCTACCAGCATCCACTTCACAGAAAGAGCTGGCAAGGCAATGCCTAGTAGTAACTAGTTGCTTAAGTTGAGGGCACAGCGCATTACACACGATTTCTGGCTCAGGATACATAATTACCACATATATTTTCCCTTTTATAAACAAATTCTAGTTATATAAGTTCAAATTTAACAAACCACTCTGATAAAACCCTTGATGCTATTAGAACATCTAACACTTTTGTTTGCATCAAGGCCCTTCTTAACTGCTTTTAGATAATTTAGCACATTTTACTTCATAAAGACACTTTATTCTAAAGGGAGTTTATTCTGTAGTTTGTTGCTTGGGCAATAATAAACATCTCAAGATGGTCTACAGTTCTAGAAAACAATGTATTCTTAAGAATATATTGTCATGGGGGTTACTCTTTTCTGCTAATACTAACGCTGTACATCACTGCAAAGGATAAAAACATTTAAGTAATCCCTTCTTGGATTTGGAAGATGTTCCCATTTTAGCCAACATTATGACATTTTTGTTTTTATTCTGATGTAACTGTAATTAAATTACCAAGTCTAGGTCAAAACAGGAAATAATTCTTCTTCAAATGCTGATGAAGTAATCGTTTTGTATCATGTTAATTTGTGCACTTGTAAAAACTTTGGGTGACATTTATAGTGCTCAATATAATTTTGATTATTATTACCGTTAACTAGTAATAATAGTATCTGCAGGCTATGTAATCCTCTCTATTTGCCTCAGAAAGTGAGTTTTCCAAACTCACGTCATTACCCCTACGCATCTCAGCCACACAGTCATGTTCTCAAGTCTGGCCAGTAATTAACCATGGCACTTACCTCAGAGTCTCTGAGGCACAAAAGAAAAGAGAAGCCAGTGTCGAGCGCCTCTCATTTAATATTTCTCTCCGGTATTATTCTCTTAGAATTAATAAATAACCAAAAATAGTGCCCAAGAAAGAGGATATGAGAGTCTGCTTCCATTCTGTCTTTTCAAGAATCTACCAAGTTTCTTGAAACTATGGTCCTCATCACACCAATCTGAGGTGACCAGCTGTTGACCCGCAGGTCTTGCATCCTCCAGACATTGCAGGTTCACACCAGGCAGAAAGGACAAGAGGGAGAGTGTTACCGAGGCGACTATTGGAGTGTAAATCGCATCCTGGCATGAGTAAGACACAGTTTCTGAAAAGAAGGGTAGAGGTACTTGTACAGCAGTTATTTGACTTGAAATGCAATTGGAATTGTGTTATGTTTCTCACCTTTTCTAGCTTTTAGAGAAATTTTGAAAATACAATAGTCATATGCTGAAATATTTGGCAGTGGAGTTGGATGCTCTGAGTATTTGTTCAAGTGGAATAAATGTACTGGGAAATTTTTCTGTTGTCAGATCCACAAAATTATAAAAATACTTGTATTTCTATCTTGAACACAATTTCAAAGTGGTATAAGCATGAATTCCAGATTTAGACTTTGTTATATAGATTGTCCCTAACACAGACCTGATTTCTTGATTTCTCCTGTGACTTCCCAGACTTTGAAACTGAATCTTGGACTCCCGTATCTTGCAATACCATTCCTTGTCCTCTGAACATTGCTACTGCTCTTTCATTTGTTACTGCCAGCTTTTATATAGGCACTGTAACCTTTAGAGACTCTATTTCTCAGCTGCTGTTTGTGAAGGCAGCAGAAAGTCACGTGGCTTGTCATTGCCCACGAGTCTGACATCATGACATCTGCAAGAGCTGTAATTGCCTGAATGTTCTTGGACAGTACCGTGAACAATGCGAGACTCTCAATTTTTGGCATGCTGTCACAGCTTGTTAAGACAATTAAACAGTCTTGGAATAATATGTATAATTTTATGACTACAGATCTTAAAGATAAGGTATTTGTTTATGATAATTTGATCTGTAAATTGTTCTTAACTATTTTATGTAATTGTCATTCACTCATATTTCTTACTGTGTTTCCCTAC